>NC_072476.1:79299056-79599056 GCF_027574615.1 Eptesicus fuscus | reverse complement strand
CACATTTCTAGCCATATGTCTTACAGTCATATAATTTTTTAAATAATAAAGACTTTTAAAGGTATATAGCTAGTGTAAAGATGTACATAGCCTCACAATTAGACAAAGAATCTAATCTCTTGGTATAGTGAATATGAGATGATCATCTTTAATTTGAGAGTCCATAAAGCACTTTGTTCTTTTTTGGATATCTAGACATCAAGAGCAAGTCTTGTTGAAATTTATTTTAGAACCATACATTATGAGCATATTTAATTTTTATGTGCATTGAAAAATAAACTCTAACTAGTTTATATATTTTTCTATTTCTTGAATTCTATACCATCCTGCAGACCTCCTAATGGTAACTTAGGACTCATCTCTAGGAACCTATGTTAAGGGTATCTCTCTGCAGCCCTTCACTATCTCTATATAGTTTTTTAATAAGCATTCTTTCTGCCTGGTGATTGACGTAATTCCAATGTAGGAAATTTAACAAGAGCCTTTAGCTATATTTGTCATAACTCTAGTTTGTCTTATTATTAATATTGATGCCATTCCTAATCTAGTAAAATTAAGTTTGCTCATTGATACAGCTAAGCATTAATATTTGGTGGTAATTGTTAATAAAAGCTATATTATTTCTTCCAATTTTGAAAGTAACATATGTCCTTTGCAAAAAGTATCAGAAATATAGAAAAGCATATAGATAAAAAGAAAGATCATCTTGTAATACTTCTTCCAAAGACAGCCAGTTAACTTTGTGATATTTATTTTTCTTGGCTTTTTAATCTTTATGCCAGAAATATACATTTGTATTCTTTGCCATAATATTTTATTATAATCTTGTTTGTCATACACATTTTTTTAAAAAACTTTCAAGTGAAATTGGCCAGTAACTCTTAAATGTACCGTATAACCTGCTTTTAGGGGTATTTGTTCCTCTTAATTCTATCATATCAGACAGAGTAAGATAGAGAAGACATGAATGTGGTGAAGAGATGAAAAATTCCTACCATCTTCAGCTCTAGGTTTAGAAGATGTGAGGGTACTGGCACCCAGGGACTTCATCTCATTACGATGGGAGTTATTTAGAATGCTCATAAATTAAAACAAAACACAAGCAGAAACCTGCTGACACTGCCTGGTAGCCTGCCACCTCCTCACATCTCAAGTGGCCACTGATAAATCTGCAAGGAAATTTTATAAATTGCATTAGATATTTGGAGCCTGAACTGACATAATTACAAATTTGTCCATTTTAGAAAGTAAATGAGGTGAGGGCTGTGTGTGTGTGTGTGTGTGTGTGTGTGTGTGTGTGTGTGTGTGAGAGAGAGAGAGAGAGAGCATGTGGTGTTTTTTATTTTGTCTTGGTATTTAAATTGTCTCATGGCAAGGGGACTACTCTCGTCATTAAAAGTTTGATTACAACCAGCATTCCCATTTAGGAATGGAGTTCTTAACTATTCCAGACTGCTGTCAAGACCTTATTTTAAGTATGATGTTTTTCTTTTATGTGACATTTTCTGAGGTTTTGCCAAAAATGACATCAAACATATAATTCATTTGAGTGCTGACTTTCTTCAGCATCTTGCAGCACTTAATCAAATTTGAAAAAGATACTCTTTTCACAGCTTTATAGTGTAAACCTGTGAATATGTTGCATTAAAACTTACTTTGGACAGGTTAATCTGTGTGGCATTAGATTGATTTTTTTAAATGATTAATGCAATATGCTGACAGTTTTAGATGGTTATAGTTTTAGAATTCTTCACATCAACTCCTGGCACATGGTACAGATGCAGCTCTTGAATATTAGTAATTTCTCATGCAAAAGGCAGATAATCCCTAAATTATACTAATAGCTACATTAAAGAATTTGAAATGCCAGGAAGAACAAAGAGAATAATAGAGTTCTCAGAACTAAGATGATGTCAAAATATTAAGAATCATTAAACATCTATTTTGAAGTACAAAAGTAGTTTATATTGTTTTTTTAAAGTGGCCACACCAGAGTGTAAGCTTATTTAAAACACTGTGCTGCAGTATGTTTAAAATGTGAAAGTAGGCTCGCTTTAAGAAATACCTTGTGCATCAAAACTCGGATCTTGAGTATGCTCTATTTACATTGAATACTTCTGTGCAGTCGTCACAGTTTGGGTTCTAAGTGGAACATCCAGCCCTTCCCTTCGATTATATACATGGGAAACCAAAGGCCAGCCAATTAAGGGACTTACCCAGAAGCACACAGCAGATTAATAGGACTAGAACTCAGGTCCCCTGGCTTCCAGTCCAGTGATCTTCCATGACTCCATTCTTCAATTTGATCCAACCTCGAGTAGATACAGTTTATAAAGTTTTAATTGGTATTTATTAAACTTCACTTTGGTTTTGGTGAGAATACTTGTTTTTGAAACCCCTTAGTAAACCTAGAGTCCTTTAAAGAGCACAATATTATCATGCTTATTGTGCCTTTTCAAAAACTAAACATAATTTTGGAATGGATGACAAAATTTTAAATGTTATAGAAAATCAGTTTCTGGCAACATGACAGCCTAAGAGTCCAAACCGATCCTCCCACTGAAAACAACTAAAAATGTTGGATATAACATGAAAATATCTTCTCATATGTTCCTATGAACTTGAAATAAAAATAAAAACAAAACAAGGAATACTCAGACCAGGGAATAAGTAAATATATGAAGGAAGAGAAGTAAGTGGAGGACTAGATGTAGCTTTAACTCTAATGACAATTGATAAACTGGGTGAACTGGGGCACTTTTTTGAAGTCTCACAGTGAGGGAATATAAGCCTAAGGCTTCCCCAGGTAGTAGTTGTCTAATAAAAGACTCTCCTATTTGGTTGGGGACCCAGAGATTTCACTCTTAGTGGCAGGGAGAATTAGCAATTAGCAGCCACCTCACCGTCATCAGAGGACTGCAGGAAAACTGCCTATCTTGAATTATGGCACAGAATATTTTAGGGCAAGAGCATGTCCTAGGGACTGTAGCCACAAGGCAGCCTTCCCATCAGTTTGGAGCCCCAATTCACTGAGCCTGGGTGGCCTCAAAATTCTCCAGCCAAGAATTTAGTTGGAAATGATCCTGGATTCTTAGTGCCCCCAGAAGTCTGATACAAGGAAACATAAATCCTTTCAGGAGGAACCCACTTTTATTCCCTGTCCTTGAAGAAAGTACAAAAGAAAATGAGTAGCTCAGAATGAGCGCACACACACACACACACACACACACACTCAGTTCAGACACCCTGACAAAAACTATTAGAAGGAACAGACTACAAAATCAGATGCACACGTTCTCTAGATTTTATTTAGACACTTGAATGTTAAAAAAGTATGTATAATATATTTCAAGAAATACATTTAAAAATATAAAGAACAAGCAGATTTTAAAACAAAGGAAATCTAGAAATAAAAAATAATAGTTGATATTAAAAACTCAATAGGTTTTATAGCAAATTAGACTGCTAAAAAAAGCATTAGAAATCTTTTTGAAAAATCTTTTAAGACATTGGAGAACTAAAAGGAAGTGAAGAATTTCAAGGCTAAGAGCCAGTGAAGAATGGAGGTCCGGGGTTTTGGGCAACTCTTCCCCTTAGGAAAATTTGCTGAATTCATGGGCTACAGGGGTGGGGCTGAAAGGCAGTGCCGTGCTGTTAGCAGCCTCTTAGGGGAAGGGTTGGGGGAACGGGTGCAGGGCCTGGAAAGTAGATGTTTGAGACTACCTCTCGCTTTGGGTCTGGCTGCCTCAGGGCTTTTCCCTATTCGTGCAGGTCAGCTGGAAGTGGACAGGCCTGTACAGGTACAGCTTCTAATCTTCTCGGTTCCTGAAATTAGAGTAAGGTGATCCTGAATTGCTAGAGCCTTTGGGCACTGGCAGAAGCCAATGTAAATCATCAGTGGAGGAAAATACCATTTTAAATGTTACTTTTTTTACAAACAATTTAGCAAATAGATTACCTGGCATACAATAAAAAATAGCCAGGCACACAAAGAGTTATTGTCAGCAACTAAAACCCAGCAGAAACAACAAATAGAGTCCTAGAGGGACTCCAGATATTGAAATGATCAGAAACAGTCTTTAAAATAAATATCCTTACTTTGTTCTTGAAATTCAAAGACAATCCTAAGAAGTTGGAAAAGAGAACAGCAAATTAAATCCAAAGAAAGAAGGAGATAATTAAAAATAAGAGCAGAAATTAATGTACTAGAAAACATACATAAAGTATAAGAATTACAGAGACCAATTCTTTTAAAAGATTAAATCACATTGATAAAATTCTAGTGAAACTGTATGAAAAAGAAGGTGTAAATAATCACCAACGATTTTTAAAAAGACATAATTACAGATCCTACCAACACTAAAATGTTTTCAAGATGATATTATAAAAACCGTATGCAACTAAAAAATACTGCACCTTACCAAGACTAATCTAGGAAGAAGTAGGATTCTGAATATCACTCTTATTAGAGAAATCATATCTGTAACTTAAGACTTACAGAAATAACACCAATCTTTAAAGAAACTCTTCCAGAGAATATAAAAAGAGGGAACACTTTTACTCTTCGATTTATGAAGCCAGTATAACCTTGATAGTAAAACCTGGTAAAGACATTGCAAGAAAAGAAAATCATAAACCAACCTCCTTAAATTCTAAACAAAATACTAATATATCAAGTGAGGCAATATTTTCAATACATAATACATCCTGACAAATTTGGATTTATTTCAAGAATGCAAGTTTGGCTTTATATGCAAAAGCAACCAATATAATTTACCACAGTATTAGAATGAAGAGAAAAACCATTTTATCATTTTGATAGAAGGAGAAAGAGCATTTAATAAAATTCAACATGTGTTCATGATTTTAGTAAAACATTCTAGCACACTAGAAATAGGACTGAACTGTTGTAAAGGGTACCATAGGAAACAGACAGCAGATAACATGCACATGGTGTGGTGATATCCAGAATGAGTGAATGATGCACACTATAATCTCTTTTATTCAACATTATTACATTTTAAAAGATGTACTGTAGGTCCTAGCTGCTGAACAAGGCAAGAATTCGAAATTAAACAGTTTAAAAAAGCAAAGAACTGTTTTTTATCTCTGGTACAATTATATGCATACACGATCCAAAGAAATCTATGGGTAAATTATTAAAATTAATAAGTGAGTTTACAAGATAACTGTATATAAATATAGTATACAAAAACCAACTGCATTGTCATAGCAATAAAATTTATAAAATGAAATTTAAAAAGAGATCCCATCTACATTAGCATAAGAAAATGTGAGAGACATTGGAAAAAATATCACACAGATTTGCAAGACACAGAAAACTTCACAGAATGACATTAAAAATTATCTTAAGAAGTGGAGAGATGTACCAAATTTATGGATTGGATAATTCAGATCTGTACTATGCTGATTTTCCTAGACTTTTCTTTAAGTTTCAATGCAGTTTTAATTAAATTTAACGCTTTTGTAGAATCTGATGAGCTGATTTTAAAATTTATATGGAAATCCAAGTAGCTAAGACACTCATAAAGGGGATGAATACAGTAATCATTCTATCTGATATTATTATAAAGTTAAGTAATTATAATAGTGTGTGACTGGCACAGTGACGGACAGATAGATATATCCAATAGAACAGGGAGCCTACGAAGGTGGCCCTGAAAAGCAATGGGGAAAAAGGGAGTCTTTTCAAGTGATGAGGCTAGAACTATTAGGTGATTAACTTGAGGACAGAAAAATATTTGACCCCTAACTCACACCATACATGAAAATCAATTCCAGGTAGACTATAGATCTAAATATGAAAGACATAGTAATAAAACTTCTGGAAAACATTTTTGGAGAATGTCATTATGACCTTGATGTAGAGATTTAAGGACTAGGACACAAAAAGAACTAATTATAAAAAAATTGTTTGCTAAGTTTTCCTATATTAAAATCCTCTGTTCATCAAAAGACCCTGAAGTAAGTGAAAAGACACACTACAGAATAGTGGATATTTACAACATAGCCAGAATACTAAAGAACTATTTTTAATTGATGAGAAAGATGACTCAAAGAAAAATGGGGGGAAAAAACTAATAGCTATTTCACAGAGGAATATATTCAATATCCAATAATCCTAAGAAAATTTCCAGGAAAACGCAAATTGAAGCCAATACTACACACCCACCAGAAGAGTGAGAATATTAATTGCTACTGAGAATGTGGGATATTGGAACTCTTGTCCTCTGGAATTGGGAGTGTAAATTGATACAACCATTTCACAAAACAATAGGCATTTTTTGCCAAAGTTAAAATTATACATACTCTGTGATTCACTGATTCTACTGTTAGGTATATAATCATCAGAAATGTATGCACACATACAAGATTTTCATGATTGCATTATCTGTAACAACCAAAAAGAAGAAACAGCACAAACATCCATCACCAATGGGATGGTTAAAAACTGTGGTAGATTCATACAATAGAATACTATATACCAATGAAAATCAATGACCTATAGCTATACACAGCAATATGGATAAATCTCACAAATATACTGTTGAGCCAAAGACGCTAGACACAAGAAACAGGTGATGTGATTCCATTTATATAAAATGGAAAAACATAGGCACAATTTAGTGTTTAGTAACACATGCTAAAGTGGTAAAATTATGAAGAAAGGATGTGATCATCACAAAGGGCAGGGTAGGGATTGCTTTTGCAGGGGAGAGAGAGACTCAGCAGTAGCTGGGGTGAGCAACAGGAGTGCTTCTGCAGAGCCAGCAGGGTTTGACCTCCTGACGGGTGTTCACTTTGTGCTAAATTCTTGAGCTCTACATTTTAAATCTGTGCACTTTTTCAGTGTGTGTATTACCTGTCACAGTAAATACAAGATTACACACACACACACACACACACACACACACACACACACACACACACACACACAGGCGGAGATCCTAACAAAAATTGAAAATATCTATCCATTAGATACTTTTATCCTTTGAGTTTCCAATTTTGTGTATTCCCAGACTCTTCTCAGCAGCCTTCTCCTGTCAACCATTGTTACCGGACTCAGTTGAATGACTATAACAATAACAGCAACTACCATTTCATAAATGCTTACTATGTGCCAGGATCTATACTATAAGCTTTATATATGTTATTTACAGCCTTTTCTTGGTATCAGTAGGGGATTTGTTCCAGGACCCCCACAAATATCAAAATCTGTGGATGCTCAAGTTCCTTATATAAAACATGATAGTATTTGCACAGAACCTATATTTGCATGAAGGCTGCACCAGGGTATGCGTACACATTACTTCATTCACGTGGATTCAGCGTAGTGCTCAGTGCATGGCAAATTCAAATTTTGCCTTCTGGAACTCTCTGAGGGTTTTTTCTTAAGTATCTTCAATCCGCAGTTAGTTAAATCTGCAGGCATGAAACCCGCAGATATGGAGGACCGACTGCGATTTAATTCTCACCGTGATCATATGGAGATAGACATTACCGTCCCCATTTTACAGAGAGGGAAACGGAAACTCAGAGAGTTTATTGAGCCCATTTCACACAGCTGTGGAGCTAGAAGAATCTCAGTGTGTGGGTCTTTCCATTGTATTAACCTGCAACAGAAAGTCAGTGCTCTGTTCACTCTCCAGCCTCTTCTCTGAAGGCATTGTCTCCTTTCCTCTCACTGACTGAGAAAGAGTGCAGCTCAAGTGTCATTTTCGTATACCTTGGGCATTCCTTTTTATATAATATCCAAATATCATATATGCCCAATAAAGGTTTTCCCTTTCAACCAAGAAGTTATATTTATAGATTAATTTTACAAGATTTTCCATGTTAGCTTAACTACTTTCAAAAAGTTTACTAAGAGGCCAAGATATAAAATCAGGAGAACGTTATCATTTCTTTTGATGGCAGATAACATTGCAGGATCCCAGTTTTCAAAAACCATTGAGATGTCATGGTTAAGAACACAGCCTTTGAAGTCAGAAAAATCTAGGTTTGTATCTTTACTGATATCTCTCTGCTTCTGTGTATTACATAATGTATCTATATATTTCTTAAGGTTCTTGGTTGCAACCAACTACAATTTAAGCCACAGGATAGGATACTGAGATAGCCCACAAAATGGAACAAAGCACCGAATAGCTAAGCTTCAGAAGGGCAGGAAGACCAGAGGCCACTACAGAGTCTTGGGTGCAGAAGCTCTTGGACTCTTTCTAGGATCTATCATCAGACACTCACCCTAGCGTCTTTCTAGCCTTCTTGAGCACCCAGCTCCCAGGAGACAGACAACTCATTGATTGACCATATATCACTTAGGCATAGAGACAGGATTTGTTACCAGAAGAATGGATCAAAAAGCACACTACGCAGACAAAAACATACCTACAACATTTGGCTTCAGTTTTCTCATCTGTGAAATGGGTATGTTTATTTGTTTATTGTAAGGTTTAAGCATGTAAAGTATACAGTATTTTCATAAATCTCTTTCTGCTCATATATGCATCTATTGGTCCTGTTTCTCTGGAGAACCCTGACAAATACACCCGATAAGTTAAGGACAAAACAGAACACACAAAAATTTAATTTTCCCAGTTGACATAATTAGTAATAATTCAGCATCCTGAATGTGGTTGACAGTTGCAAAACAGACCACTACCCACACAAAAAACACAATAGAAAATGGAATTCTTGATTTAGCAGATGATACTGTTTTTAAATCTTGAAAGTATCTACATATTATTTGAATAAACCACAAGAATGGGAATAAGCCCCATGGTATTAATATTTTTCTCAAATTTAACAAGCGTAATGCAAGCTTACCTTGGATCTTTTTGCTTGTTTCTTCATGGTTTCAGTTTAATGTCTTCCACTTCCTTTTGTAAATGGTTGTATAATGTTACTGCTGTGTTCCACAGAATATCTACCACAGTCCTGTTCACCTCTCTGCCCACCCAGCCCACCTCCATCCCTCAGTGGTTGCATGTTGAACATTAGCAAAGTCATTCTTCCAGGGTTTGGATAGCCCTTTGGGATTATTGAAAATGAATGGTGTTATATAAATGTCAGATTGTTTCATAACAGTTCTTAAAACAATGAGATAATGTCTGTTAAAGAATTTTAAGTTCCATGGAGAAATGCAGGGCATAAAAACAAGTCCTTTTATGTGTTATATGCATGTATTTTTGCTATACAACTCAATGCATTATAATATCCTTTAAAGATATAAGAGTTTGTGTGTGTGTGTGTGTGTGTGTGTGTGTGTGTGTGTGTCGCTAACTGAATAGAACTAAATAAATAGATTTTGTTGCTTCATTTTATCATTTGAGTCCAGTAAATTTGTTACCATAAATACTGGTTAGTATAAAATTAGAAATCTAAAGCAGTCTCTTTTTAGAATTAAAAATAATCTTTTTTTTTTCTTAATTTAAAGCTTTGTAACTTGTGCAATACTGGAATTACCCCTGTATATATTAGTGAATTTGTGAGTTTTATAAAAACTTCAATGAAGTCACTTATTTAAAATAATTCCCAAATCCTTTTTCTACCTCTAAGCTTCAGGCCCACATTTCCAACTCCCTTTTAAGTAAGTTTAGTTAAAACTAATGGCGACCAAAATTAAGTGTATTTTTCACCCACAAAAACATACCCCAGACCTAATTTTCCTACTGCTATTATTAATGGCACCATGGTTCTTCCAATGAGCCAAGCTAAAATAGTTTGGTATCACATTTGGCTTCTTTTGCTTCTTTACCCACCCGTTATCCCTAACCCCATAGACAACCCTATATATTTTTTACTTGTCGTTTCATGTCTGTTACCTCATTCATTCCTCTAGGTGTGTCTCTCACTACCTCCTCCTAAAATAGCATAGCTAATTCCTAATTGTTTTCCTTATCTCTGGTGTTCCTCATTCCAGTTAGTCCTAGAGTTGCAGAGTTGACATATGGGCTTTAATCCTAGTTTCACCTTATATTGTTGTTTTCCTTAGGAAATTTACTTAAACTCTCCATTTCTCAGTTACTTCTTCTTGAAGATAATTATCTCATGGGTTAATTCACTGTAGTAACCCACTAAGATGATGTATTGTTCTAGTCTGTACTTTATTGGGTCATTGTCCAAGAACCATTTAGCTAGCTAGTAAAGGAGATTTTTGTAAACATACAGTGGAATCTCGTGAGGACCCAAAGACAGAACCAAAGAGTAGATAGAGAATGTGATCAGAAACTGAGGCTGTTTTCCTTCCAGAGCTGTGTGATCTGCTTCTCTTTCTACATCTGCCCTGTCCTCTTCTTTCTGTGCAATATCTTTTATACTCCTTTAGAACTTTGTATTACACATGGTCTCAAATAACCACCCTCACTCTGAATGTGCACATCTTTTTACATAGCACCACAAGGCTCAGTCTCACCATATTTCCAAAAAAGGAATCTGATTGGTCTAAGTGATATTTTGATTAGCTGCATAAGTCATAAACCCTCATGAGCATGCATGGTTCATATCACTCCTGGCCCCAGCTTCTGAGGCTAATAGAGAGAGCAGCAGTTGTAGCCAAGAAAGATTCTATTAGAAGTGGCTATGGACAAGCTGGTAATGATTGGCATCTATAGCAATTTTATGTGAAGTACTTAGCACAGCGCTCAATAAATAGTAGTTATTTTTATATACCAAAATAAACTAAACAAAGAGAGAGGAAAAGACGTGTGGCAAAATGTTAAAAATTGGTGATTTTGCATAAAATATATGAATTTTATATTACTCTTCCACTTTTCTGTAAGTTTAAAATTATTTCAAATAAAAATATTAAAATGTAGTCTATTTAAAAAATATATCCAAATTGATGAACTCATTTTTTCCTTGTTTTACTTTGTAAGGTATTTTAAACATACAGAAAAGTACAAGGATTTAACTGATTTTTTACCCAACTAATCATAATTTTTTTCATATTTGTTTTAGATTCTTTTTCTCAAATATAAGCTTTTCAAACGCCATTTACGTCCTCCATATACACTCCAGTTTTATTCCTCTCCTCCCCAAAATTAGCCACTACTAAGAAGTGAATGTGTTTCCCTCCTGTGCATGTTTTTAATCTTTTACTACATCGTGTGCTTGTATGTAGCCATTAAAAGTAATAACATTGTTGGTATGCCACTTCATATAAGTAGCATCAAATAGTATGCATCCAGTTGCACCTTGTTTTTTCGCTTAACATTATTCTTTCCCCACTTACCCATGTTTTTATGTGCAGTACATGTTTATTCCTTTTAAATGATATAGTCACTGAATGCTTATGCCAGTTTATTTTTCTCCTGTTCACAGACTTTGCGATTCTTTCCATATAGGTTTTATTTTAAGTATTTGGGGACAGCATCCTTGTACATTTCTCCTGTGTACATTAGCAAGAGTTTCTCTAGGGCTTGTCTTGAAATGGCATTGCTGGGTGCGCATTGCCGTCATCATCATGATCATATGGTAGGTGATGTTTACCACTTCTATGTGCCAGGAGCTCTTCTAAGTACCCTGTATGTGTTTATTTAATCCTCAGAACTATAGTAGATACTATTATTACCCACATTTTACAGATGAAGAAGTTGAGTGGGTAAGTAATTTGTCCAAAATCCATCAGGTCGGCAGCATCAGAGCCCTGATTCAACTGATGTGTTCTTAGCAACTACACTGTGCACAACCCATATTCTGTGGAGTAGGTACACTTTCAGCTCCTCGAGATAATGCCAATTTTTTCCAAAGTAGTTTTACCAATTTATCCTCTCAACAGCTAATAGAAGTGTTTTTTAAAGTTCTCAATTTATAAAATTAAAAAGCATCTCATCTATTAAAGTTTGTTTGGAATGTTTACAGGTCTCCAAAGTCTGCAAGTCTGAAAACCACTTCCTTTCATGACACTGTTTAGACAAACATGCTTTATAGAATCATAAGGCCGGAATTACTGCTTCCTTACTTGACACTGTTTAGAAGAACATGCTTTTATAGGATTACAAGGCTGGGATCCTGAGCCTTTAAAAGGCCCAGCTATAGGAAGTCCTCTTGAATTAACCTGAATTCAAATTGTTCTCTCAACCATCCAGCCTGGAATTCTCAGTAACCTTTATTGCTTTTGTCTCTTCTTCACCTCTTCCCATGTTCTTATCCCTGTGCCTGTGCCATCCATTGTGGAGTCTCTTATCTGTCCTGTTCTACTTCCCTAGGCTATTTCAGGTTCTTAACATATTTTTCTTAGCACTACTCTAAGGAAACATAAACTGTTTTTTTCCTCTAAAATCTCCCAGAAATCCATTTTATATACTACTACTAGAGTGATCTTCTTAATATAATTATTATATTATCCCTTTGCTCACAAACCTTTAGTAGTGTCTTATTGTATACCATATTAACTATAGAAATCATCTATCATTGTTCTCCATAATCTTGTTTTCAAGTGATTTACTATCTTACACCCTCTTACTGTGCTATGTTCTATCAGTATGGCATGGATAGGTCTGGGATGGAGCTGGAGAATTTGCATTTCTATCAAGTTTTCAGGTGAAGCTGGTGCTACAGGTGCAGTCTGGGCACCACCCTCAGAGCCACTCCTCTAGCTAGTCTGTAGGGCCTGGCACGGTGTCTCAATGTTGAATAGAATGGAATATCTTTCTTAAGGCCTAGACAAGCTGATTTTCCTTAGGTCCCAGGGACTAAGCATTCAAATCATAAGAGATGGTTACTTGTGTTGAAAATAGTTTTAACTTACCAAAAACTTACAAGAACAGTGCAATGAATGAACAACATATAGCTTTCACCTTGATTTGCCAGTGGTTTACATCTTTTTTTACATTTGCAAGTGCTTCATGTATGCAATGTCTGTGTATCTAGATAATGTGTTTTTCTTGAACTATTTGAGTGTACTATAGTGATGTCAGGTCTTTCCTCTTAATAGTTAAGAATCTGTTTCCTAAAAACAAGGACTTTTATTTTTAATTTTTTTGTTAATCCTCACCCGAGGGTATTTTTCCATTGATTGTTAGAGAGAGTGGAAGGAAGGGGAAGAGACAGAGAGAGAGAAACATCAATGTGAGAGAGACCCATCGATTGGTTGGTTGCCCCCAGCACACTCCCTGACCAGGACCAGGGATCGAGCCTGCAACCAAGGTTCGTGCCCTTGACCAGAATCGAACCCAGGACCCTTCAGTCTCTGGGCCAATGCTCTTTATCCACTGAGCCAAACTGACTAAGACAAAACAAGGACTTTTATATAAGCAATATAATTATCAAAATTAGGAAATTTAATATTGGTGTAATACTTATTATTTCTTTGCTCACAAACCTTAAGTAGTGTCTAATTTGCAGTCAAAGTTAATATTTTGTCATTTGTCCTAATAATGTCCTTTAGACACCCACCCCCAGTCCAGGAACCAATCCAAGATAATGCATCAATAATATTTAGCTGTAGTGAGATTATCAAACTTTCATCATTAGTTTTAGTATTCACTGGTGATTTTCTAACTCCATCATTCCTTTTATATTTATATTTTGCATTCCATTATAAAAGAGCTGTCCTTTCTTCCCCATTTACTTATGCATATCAATATAAACTTGTAGAATCTCATTTCATGGGTTATAGTATGTTTTTAATCATTATTGGTTTTGATGCTCAAAATAAATATTTTTTATTTTGATTTAGTCAGTGGTAAATCAAACTAGCTCCTGTTTGATGTTTTCCCATTATCTGAGCACTTCTTTATTTTCTGACTGAACAAGATGTTCTAGACTTATACTTCCCTTGCCCCATCCTGAAATCATTCTTTTTCCTAAGGTGCTCTGGTTTCTTGTAGTGGAGAAGAATATTTAGAAATCAATACTGGGTGCTGGGGTCCTGTTGCTTCTAGGCTCTCTTAGCTGATAGACTTGGGAGATATTCTGATAATCTAATTACAGGCCCACACCACAGGGTACATTCTTGTCTTCCCACTCTGCCATATTTGTAACCGTGTTCTTCAGGAGCAAGAATCTTTGTTTCTTTGCTAGGCGAATATACTATTTAAGTATTTTAAATATGCTATTTAAAATATTTATTGCAGAAAATTTCTACCATAAAACAAAACAAAGAAAATGAAATCACCATATTTCTCACCCAGAAATAGCCACTGCAATATACATTTCTATTCTCTTTTCCTATACAAATATGTATATAAATATAGAGATAATATATATTTATAATTTCATTTTAAAAATAGGATTGACAATTAAATAGCTAAATAAAAAATCTTACCTTTGTGAAACATTTTAGCTTCTCTGCCCACACTGTCAGGAGTATGATTTTATAGACATTATGTCAGACTGATGTAGGCTTCATTACTCACTCTGAGTGGGGGATGGGCAATCTTGGACAAATCATTTCTGAGCCTCAGTTTCCTTATCTGTAAGATCAGAGTAATAATAAATAAATTTGATGTAAGATACTAAATATATATATATATATATATATCACCAATCACAGACCTCTTAGTTTAGGAAGCATTCAGCACATTAACCATTCTGCACATTACCAAAGCACTTATTTACATGTGTAGACAAATAATTCATTAATAAGTTTGTTAGTATGCTGAGTATATTACACTAGATTAAAGCACTTTAAAGGGCAGGGAGTATTGAATCTTATACTACTAAAGAAAAAGTTTACAAGCGTGCTTTTTAAAATAAATGGACAATATGAATGTACCAGCATATTCATAATAGCTTATGATATATTTAAGGCAGAGTTGTTTATACCCTTTACATATAAATCCATAAAATAAGAATCACAGTTTTATATACACCAAAAGATTGATAAATAAATGTGTTATTTACTGTCAGCATGTGCTTGGTTAGCCTGTTTTTAGCTTATATGCTCATAACGAGTAATGAAAGCATTGACTTTCCACAGTCAACCAAATATTTGTTTTGCTGCTACTTACTTGTTACTGTAGACTAAATAATTTTTCTTGCCTTCAGCAACATAAATATGGTTTTAGACCAGGCATTGGATACTTCAGCTTTGATTTTATTCCTGTGCATAGAATGCCACATGTGTGCTCTTATAATAAAATTGTAAATACTTTATCTCCTGTTGTATAGTGAAGGAACTCATTGTACTCAGGTATACAAAAATGATCCCAGGGGGGAAAAAAGATAATGGTATCTGCTAAAATGAAAAGAAGAAAATGCATGCTGGCATGGAACACAGAAATGTAACTCTTCTAAAGAAAATAACAGACATTGAAACTCTTAAATGTCTAAAACAGGGCATCCTGTATACTTTTCAATAAAAACTGGTGATAGCTGTGGTAAAATGTTTCATCAGTATTAGTGTAATCCTAGGTCAAAAAAAGATGGAGACAAGAGGGGGAAATGAAGTTAATGAATAAAACAAATGTTATCCAAGATCATAATCCTATTTTGTCTTACCAGGGAAAAATATAAGGATTGTGTAAAATATATTTATTTTTATAAAAAATTGAAGAACTTGCAAGAAAATATTGATATGGGACACACACACAAAAATCATTTTAGAGTTTACATTCAAACAGTGATGAGCTGATTTTCACAGTCCATGAAGAAGTCCATTTCATTTCTGAGTCAAGATTAGCTAATCCTGCCTCAGCTTCTTAGCACACTTGGAGCATGGAAGTGTAATTATCTCTTGATTTGCTTGTGTATAGAGGGTGGAGCAAAAGTAGGTTTACAGTTGTTCATATGGAAAATAATATTGTAATTAATAAATAATAATACAAGAATAAACTCTGTTTCACATACGCACAACTATAAACGTATTTTAAAAACATGGCCCATTCTGATCATAGTTCATTTATTCCAGGATTATTTACTGAGAGTACACTATGTTCCAGCCACTCTTTGGACACTTTGGGTATACCAGGGAACAAAATAAAGACCTCTGAATCCTTTCACAATGTATACGTATCAAGTCATTAAATGTACACTTGACATAGCTTACAACTTGTCAATTAAAGCTCAATAAAACAGGGGGGGGTGGAAACACTTCTATCCTAATGGACCTTACATTCCACCCATATTTGCAAACTTACTGGAATATTATAGATTTCCCTCTTGGTCATAAGATGTCTACAGCAGCTGTGAGCTTCATGTCTTCTTCATAGAATAGCATCCAAAGCAGGAAGGAAAAGTGGTTGCAAAAGGTCTTTCTCCTCTTGGACCTTTCTCTTTATAGGAAATAAAATCTTTCCCAGAAACCACTACCACATCAGACTTCCCTTAACCTATCATTGGAAGGCAGAACAGGTGGTATTTTACACAAGGAAATTGTGGCTCAGATAAATTAATTGATTTTTTTTCCCCCCGAAGAGCATCAACACAGCTAGTTGGGCTGAAATTTCCTAATAGCAACTGCAGTCCTCTTTTTCATAGTGTCTAGTACAGTATTTTGTGGGATACCATATAACTCTCCATGTGAGCTAGGAGAGCCTTCAGCTCCAAAAAAGTGATTATGAATCTGCTGGTTGTTTGTTTGTTTGTTTGTTTTTGCCTGGCATCTCAAAATGAAAAAGCAAACACTGCATATTTAAGATTCTATTTTATATATCTTGGATGAAAGTACTTTCATAATAATTGATAAATTAGTTACCAATATCTTATTTACAGCCATGATGTACTTTTTATACAACAGAATGCAGAATATGTTGATTTGTCATCACATGCCTCCATATTTGACCCACATCATTTCCAGTCTTCTCAACAAGAAATTATAACTTCCAGAACCACAGTCACAATATTCCAAATGCTACATAAAATGGTTATTTTCAATCAGTCAAGTAAGTGAGCAAGCATAGTTTTCACCTGTTTCTGTTAGGTGGTAGAAAAAAAGATAAGTGTAAACTCTTTTACCTAGAAGGAATTATTTGAGATATTCAAGCATGCTTAGGTACTAGTACTAGTATACTAGCTGTCTACTAGTATAAATGTATTTATGTAGACACATACCATAAATGTGTACATGTGTAATGCATATGATAAAATATATAGCACTGAAACTATCTTGAATATGATTTATTTCCTCTTTCACATTTCAAAATGCATTTCTGGATTTTGTGGCTTTTTTTTTTGGTAGGTATCAGGGAAATCATTTATCATTTGCATTGTGGATAAACAAATATTCAGTTTCACAAAATGTGGAGAATGGAGTGAAGAACATTCAGGTTCGCTATTCAGCGAAGACACAGTGACTGCCCTTATGTTTTAAAATGAGATTAGATGATGGAGCAGATGAAGGCAATGGCTTATTTTGGTGTTGGAATTGAGAATGAATACCTCTATGCTAAGTGTAAGGAAGATATTTATTAATAAAACTATTGTTGTCCTTTGCCGTTACTAGCTTTTATAGTTACAAAACTTAACCTGGCTCAAGTTTTATTTCTTTCCTGAAGTTACACAAGAAATTTCTTTTCCATTTCATTTTTATATTGGCATCATAAGTTGTCTGTCATTTTGGGTTGGAATGGTGAGTAGTCGGGCCTCTCAGCTGCTAGGACTCGTCATTCCTGCATTGCTGTTCTTCTCATGCTTAACCTGCTGGTGTAAAAGGCCAAACATAATCTTGCATCAACTAAAACTCAGTTCAGTTGCTAGTATGCATATCTGTAAGGCCAGATTCTAAGTTATAATTACTTTTTTCATCTCAGTGTCTGAGTGCCTTCTTGTATATATGAGCCATTTACTTGACTGTCTTTGATCTACAGTTTTCTAAAAACTAACAACATTTCTTATATCAGCAACCTGTGACAGTCCATTCCAACCAGCTTTTTATATATCATCTCACTGCTACTTCCTAAAAAGGAAACATTCCCTCCAGCCAGCAAGTGTTCCACCTTGTTCCTCATCAGTAGGGCTGGCACCAGTTCAAGTTCTGTCAACACTGTTCCATCAGATAAAACTGCTGGAACATGAAGGATGCGAGGCGGTGCTATGCATACACGTGATATAAGCCCCAGTGAGCGGGACCCGCGCTCTCCCTGCTCCCATGCAGCCTGTGTGCCTGTGTTCTTGCTTGAAGCCTCCTTCCTCTAATTTGGCTGTGCCTCGGGGCTAATAGTGGCACTCACCCATGGGTGATCAGCATCTGTCTGATAGCAGCTGAGTCACTTGCATAAGAACTTGTGTTTACTGGTTTTCATTGACACAATGGTTAATAATTAAGCATCTGTACAAGATCTTTATATAAACATCATTTTTAACAAGCTAAAAGTCCAATCAGAAGGAGAGAAGTACTTCTGTATCTGTTCTCACCTGTACTGTTTCACTAGTTATTAACAGAACTGTGTAAGTTCCACTTTTAGAAAATGTTAGACAGCATGGAAATGTTATACAGTTCATGTAGCCTAATGATCTTCTAGAAAGCAAGACAAGAACTGTCAGACAGATATATCCCCTATAGGCTTCCCCTCTTTGTGGAAAGCAATCTGGCATTGCATGTAGAGTTTTTTAGAATCAGAAAGGACTTTGCAGAGAGCCTTATAAAACATATCAGTGTGTCCCATGGGATGACCCTCATTTTGAACATTACCAGTCAACCAGTCAGCCGACCACACTGAGTCACATTCTATCCTATGTGATCAGTTCAGTCTCAATTCAGAAAAGATGTAGTCAGAATCCAGTATCAAAATTCTTTCCATTTAGTATGATCCTTGCCACTGAAAAGTGTACAGAGAGTTTTTAGACAATTATGCCACCTTTATTACTTGCTTCATCTTTACCCTGCTGTCGTGGTCCACTTGTGAGTCTCTCAGAATCCTCTTATTGGGTTCTCCTAGAGGCAAGCCTAGATCATAAATTAGAGGCTAGAGTGGGGTTTTCCAAATTGTAGCCAGTAATTCACTGGTGGATTATGAAGTCAATAATGGAGGTTAATATTTTTTATTGACTGGAATGGCGTAGACAAGAAAACATCAGAGTGTATCATGTGTAGTAAGAGTAAAGAGTGTTTTATGAAATTTTGATTTTATTATATTTGGTTGAGCAATATGAAACTGCTGTTTTGTAGATAAACAAAACAATAGAAGGAATGTCTGTAATTTCAATCTTATATATAGTTTTATTTATTAGCTATATGCCAAACAAATATGTGTATAGAGTTCAGATGAAAATATATACTCTTTACAATAGATTATGATCCAAAGAGCTCAGAAGCCACTAGGTTAGAATAAATGTCTAATAGCATGTGCTAAACTCAGAAAATTCCCACAGAACACTTCCCCCTACTGCTAAAGTAGCTAGCCTCCACTGCATAGAACAAGACTAATTTTGGGAAACAGATATTTTATAATTAACTAGAGGCCCAGTGTACAAAATTTGTGCACGGGGGAGTGGGGTGGGGGGTGTCCCTCAGGCCAGCCTGCACCCTCTCCAATCTGGGACCCCTCGAGGGATGTCCCTCCCCTGCAGGATCGGGCCTAAACGGGCAGTCAGACATCCCTCTCACAATCCAGGACTGTTGGCTTCCAACTGCTCGCCTGCCTGCCTTCCTGATTGCCCCTAACTGCTTCTGCCTGCCAGCCTGATTGATGCCTAACTGCTCCCCTGCCAGCGTGTTTGCCCCTAACTGCCCTCCCCTTTAGTCCTGGTCACCCCTAACTGCCCTCCCCTGCAGGCCTGGTCCCCCCCAGCTGCTCTCCCCTGCAGGCCTGGGTCCCACCCAACTGCCCTTCCCTGCAGACCTGGTCACCCCCAATTTCCCTCCTCTGCTGGCCTGGGTCCCCCCCAACTGCCCTCCCCTGCAGGCTTGATTGCCCCCAACTGCCCTCCCTTGCAGGCCTGGTCCCTCCTAAGTGCCCTCCCCTGCTGGCCATCTTGTGCCGGCTATCTTGAGTCCACATAGGGGCAGGATCTTTGACCACATGGGGCAGCCACCTTGTGTGTTGGAGTGATGGTCAATCTGCCTATCACTCTTTTATTAGATAGGATAGAGGCCTGGTGCATGGGTGGGGGCCAGCTGGTTTGCCCTGAAGTGTATCCTGGATCAGGGTGGGTGTTCCCTTGGGGTGTGGAGCGGCCTGGGTGAAAGACCTGTGGTGGTTTGCAGGCCGGCCACGCCCCCTGGTGACCCAAGCAGAGGCCCTGTATCTGGGATTTATGTATCTTCTACAATTGAAACTTTGTAGCCTGGAGAGGAGCCAAGCCTCCTGCTCACTCCGTGGCCGGCAGCCATTTCTTTTGGGGTTTGTGTACCTTCTATAATTGAAACTTTGTAGCCTGGAGTGGAGGCCTAGGCCAGCCAAGGCTGCAGAAGCTTTGCTTCCTCCATTGCTGGGAGCAACCCTTGCCTCCTGCTCTTTCCAGCTCAGTGGCTGCCGCCATTTCTGTTTGGATTTGTTTACCTTCTATAATTGAAACTTTGTAGCCTTGAGTGGAGGCTTAGGCCAGCAACGGCAGGCAGAAAGTTTGGCTTCCTTTGTTACCGGGGAAACCCACGCCTCCCTCCTGCTCTCTGTGGCTGTAGCCATCTTGGTTGGGTTTATTTGCATATTTGCTCCTGATTGGCTGGTGGGCATGGCTGGTGGGCGTGGCTTGTGTGTGTAGCGGAGTTAGGGTCAATTTGCATATTACTCTTTTATTAGGTAGGATAATCAACCAGTATTAATAATCAACAGTAAGAATAAAACCATTTTCACAATCAGTAGACATTTCAAGTGCTGCATTTTGTGTGCAGATGAACATGATATTCAGAGCAGTGAGAACTCCTTTAGTGAAGAAAAGCTTCCTCGTCAAGGGAGGTATGAAGAAATGGGTCTGAAACATGGACATTTCTGAAACATGAGCTCAACAGTTTACAGAACCTTGATTCCATAGAACGAGTAGCCTATATAGGGAAGAAATCATTAATAATACATTCTTTTGATGAATTAGGATCAGAAAACAGTTTTACTTTGAAAAGCACTAATTTTAATGTGGTCAAGAACCTATTGTTTTGGAAGACTTTTGAAATCTCATGTTAGAGTTTATGGCACCTTACAAGACAGCTTTAATTTTACTTAGTTGGTATTTTGGGGGATCTTTTTAGATTTGATTTTTCTTTTAAGAACCCTGGGAAATGTGGAAAATTATAACCTTAAGGAAATTTATTATTTTACTTAAAAAGTTAAGATTTCTTAAAATGAATGTGAAATCCAAGACCTCCAGGATAATTATTTTGTAAAGTTATTGTGCAGATACATAGAGGTATTTTAAGAAAAAAACATAATTCATCATGTGTCAATGAAGGATTAGCATTTGCATATATTTTTTAATGAATAGAATTAGATTCAGATTTCAAAGTCCTGCAATATCCTCAAAACAAATCTGTTCTTTGTACATTTCTCTCGCAAACTCCACCCCTTCCCTACAGGTTTCTAGTTTGTGCCTAATGTACTACCGTGACCATTTTAGCCACAATTTTTTTCTGTTGGGCTGTTTTAACAACCTGCTAACAGGCTGCCAACAGATCTCTGTTCCTAATCTTAGATCCTGCCAATACATTCTGTGTGTGGCTTTTCTTAAACACAAACTTGATCATGTGTCAATCCCCTTCATAAAATTCTTTAATGGCGTCTCATTTCCTACAGGATAAAATCCTCTGCATGCCATACGGGGCCCTATAGGGCCTAAACTTTACCTGCCTCACTAGTATCATCTCTCACTATGGATCGTATGCTCCATGACGGCTAAATTTTTCTACACACCAGCCTGTTTCCCATCTCAGCCTTTGGTGGCTCAACTCCCTCTTCCTGGGATGCGTCTGTATGTAATGAATACTGCCTCGATATTCAAGTTGTTGTTTGAGATCATTTCTCTAAGATCTCATTCCTGACCTCTCCTTCAGCACTAGACCAATGGGTCTCAAACTTTTCTGTATATTAGAATCTCTTGGAAATTCCAAAGCTCAGAAAGTGAGATCCAGGTGTCAGTACTTTTTGAAGCTTCCCAGGTATCTAGCCAAGATGGTTCAGACATTCATCGATATCTTCCTCAAGTTATTTTATTATTATTGTACTTTTACTTTTAATTGTGTAAGCCACATGATAATTATTTTAATCTATGATGTGGGTGAGGATATAAGGTTTGTAGTTTAGCAGATGAAAGAGGCAAACTACCAGGTATTAATACAGCATGGTGTGTATTCTCATGAAGGTTTGAGGGAGCAAAGGAAAGGCAATTAAATCTAGATAGCAACATACATTTCTAGATACACAACCCAAATGGAATCATCTGTTATAGAAATGGATAGTCTCCAAACATGTTTTATTATACCTCTAGAATGAAGCTTTTGTTTTTTATTTTATTTTTAATGGTTTTATTGAGATATAATTCATATATCATACAGTTCACCCATTTATAGTGTGCAGTTCAGTGGTTTTTAGTATATTATAGGTATCTTCAACCATCACCACAGTAAATTTTAGAAAAGTTTCATGATCTCAAAAAGAAACCCTGTACCCTTTACCATCTCCTACTGCAGCCTCAACCTCCCCTCCCCCAGCCCTAGACAACCACTCATCCACTTCCTGACTCTGTAGATTTCTCTGTGCTAGATATTTCATCTGGACAGAATCATGTAACATGTGGCCTTTGTGTATGACTTCTTTCACTTAGCATAATGTTTTTAAGGCTCCTCTATGTTGTAGGATATATCAAGTGCTCATTCCCCTTTATAGTTCAGTACTATTTCATTTTATAGCTATACCACATTTTGTTATTAGTTGATGGACATTTGGGTTGTAAAATAAATTGTGAACACTTCCAACATATGTGTGTGTGTATATATATATTGATTGCAGAGATGAAGGGAAAGGGAGAAAGAGATAGAAACATCAATGATTGAGAGAGAATCATTGATCGGCTGCCTCCTGCACGCCCTTCCTGGGGATGCCTAGGTTGGGGCTCGATCCTCAGGAAGGGCATGCAGGAGGTAGCCAATCAATTATTTTTCTTTTTCTTTTTTTATTTATTTATTTTTTTTAATAAATCTTTATTGTTCAGATTATTACAATTGTTTCTCCTTTTTTTCCCCCCATATCTCCCCATCACCCGGTTCCCCCCCCCCTTGTCCTTATCCATAGGTGTATGATTTTCCCATACCCCCCCACAGACACCCCTTTCCCCCTGAGAATTATCAATCCACTCCCATTCTATGCCTCTGATTCTATTATGTTCACCAGTTTATTCTGTTCCTCAGATTTTTAATTCACTTGATTTTTAGAATCACTTGTTGATAGATGTTTGTTGTTCATATTTTTTATCTTTACTTTTTTCTTCTTTTTCCTCTTTTTAAAGAATACCTTTCAGTATTTCATATAATACTGGTTTGGTGGTGATGAACTCCTTTAGCTTTTTCTTATCTGTGAAACTCTTTATCTGCCCTTCAATTTTGAATGATAGCTTTGCTGGGTAGAGTAGTCTTGGTTGTAGGTTCTTGCTATTCATCACTTTGAATATTTCTTGCCATTCCCGTCTGGCCTGCATAGTTTCTGTTGAGAAATCAGCTGACAGTCGTATGGGTGCTCCCTTGTAGGTAATTAACTGTTTTTCTCTTGCTGCTTGTAAGATTCTCTCTTTGTCTTTTGCTCTTGGCATTTTAATTATGATGTGTCTTGGTGTGGTCCTCTTTGGATTCCTCTTGTTTGGAGTTCTGTGCGCTTCCTGAACTTGTAAGTCCATTTCTTTCACCAGGTGGGGGAAGTTTTCTGTCATTATTTCTTCAAATAGGTTTTCAGTATCTTGCTCTCTCTCTTCTGGCACCCCAAAAATTCGGATATTGGTACGCTTAAAGCCATCCTGGAGGCTCCTTATGCTATCCTCACACTTTTGGATTCTTCTTTCTTTCCGCCTCTCTGGTTGGGTGTTTTTTTCTTCTTCATATTCCAGCTCTTTGGTTTGACTCTTCGGGTGCGGTGGTCTACTCTGTATATTCTTTATTTCAGACAGTGTATGCATAATTTCTGACTGGTCCTTTTCCATTTTTTTAGTATTCTCATTTAGGTCCTTGAAGGTCTCTTCAAGTTCCTCAGCGGTTTTTAGAAGATTCTTGAGTAACCTTATAACTATGGTTCTGAACACTGTGTCGTCCATTAGTTTGCTTTCATCTATCTCTCCTACTTGTGACATACTCCGATGTCTCCACATTTTGGCTGCCTCCCTGTGTTGATGGAGTGGCTTTGTGTGGTCGGTGACCTATAGGGGCCGGTAGCTCAACTTCCCCAATCACCCTAGGTGGTCGCTCTTGGTACTCCCCTTTGTGGGCTGAGTGGAAAGTCTTGGTGAAGTTAAAAGCCCTGATTGCTGTTGGTACACTGGGAGGAATTGACCTCCGGTCCAATTGGCTGTGAGGGCCTGCTGTCTATATAACGGAAGAATTGCTGTGCTGGAGACACAGTAGGGCTTTGGTGCTCACTGAGTCTGCCTCTTGAATGTGTCCCTTATGAGAGTGGTTGAAATCTGGTGTCGTCCACACCGACAGAAAAGTCACTCTCACTCTCCGACCGGCCGAGAGTCCCTCCCGTAGGCGTCTGGGTCCCCCGCGTGTCCCCAGAAACTAGAGTTCAGAGTGGTTGGGATTGTTGGTATCACTGGCGGGAATTGATCTCCAAGCCAGTTGGCTGTGAGGATCAGCAGTGTCTCCGCTGGGAGAGCTTCTGTGCTCAGCTTGGATGGGGCGGAGTCTCAGGGTGGCGCAGACAAGCTTTGTTTTCCAGTCTGCTCTGCCCTAAGAGGGGCGGTTTCTCTGTGCCCGAATTAATGGCTGCGCCTCTGAGAGAAGGCAGCTTTCGAGCCTCTCCCGCTGCCTAACAGACCAGTTTCTCCCCAGCTGGGGCTTTGTTTTTCTCCCGAACGAGAAATCCAGTCACTGGGAGGGCTGTGCTCAGCTTGAATGGGGCGGAGTCTCAGGTGGCGCAGACAAACTTGGTTTCCGTCCCAGCCGCCCTAAGAGGGCCGGTTCCTCCGTGCCCGAATTAATGGCTGCGCGCCTCTGAGAGAAGGCCACTCTCAAGCCTTGTCCGCTGCCAAACAGCCCAGTTTCTCCCCGACTGCAGCTGGACCTCAGTGCAGTCGGGCGGCCCTGCTTTTCTCCCAAACGAGAAAGCTAGCCACACAGCGTCTGCTGCCCTCCTCTCCGCACGCCGCGAGCAAGCCTGCCGCTATTCAGCCGCCCGCCCTTTCCGCGCTCATGGATCTCCGCACCTCCACAGCTCCTGAGGCTCAGCGTCCCCCTCTCTGTTTTTCTCTAGTTGTAGGATTTCCACTCTGCCAGCTTTCCGGTGGTTCTGGACGGTGTGCGCTCTGCTTTCCAGTTGTAGTTTCAAAATTGTTGTGGTAGGCAACAGTTAGGTGTTTACCTTATGCCGCCATCTTGGTTTCCCCCAATCAATTATTTTTCTTTGGTGCCTTTGAACGGAACCAAACCTGGGACCCTTCAGCCCACAGGCCGACGCTGTATCCCCTGAGCCAAACCAGCTAGGGCCATATGTATTTTTAAAATGTGTTTGTAATTCATGCATAGGTACTACTAAACAAATGTATTGTGTACTATTTATAACACACATTCCCCCCCCCCCCCAAAAAAAAATAGTTTCAAAGCTACAACAAAATATAAGTAGGAATCTAGCATTCTCTTTTCACCTCTCAATGGGTCACTTTGTACTCTAGACATCTCTCACTTTTACAGATTTTTTATGTTAGTTGTTTAGGTGAGTAAGTTAGTTGAATAAAGGTATTCTGGACAAAGGATACAATGTATGCAAATGCATGGAGATAAGAGAAAGCATGATACCTTTTTTTATCTTGCAAGTTGTGTGTCTGGAACACAGAGTGAAAGGGATGTGGAATTTTTCATACAGTCATTCTATCCTCTCCCTCAATTCCATAATTTTACTATTATTATTTGGCACTGTATATTAGACACTGTATTGCTAAACCTTTCTCTCTGGAAACAACCTTACAGTTTGGGCTTCTTTCAAATAATTCCAACCGAGATTAACAGCTTTAATTTCCTCTTAGCACTCTTTTCTGGTTTACTTCTAAACATTTTATTGCAGTGTTGTCTGTGACGTTAAGGAAAGTGGCTCTCTGCTGTAGAAAATCAACATCAAAAATGAGTCCTTTGTACTTTTCCTTTTACAAAACCGATGGAGAAGTCCCTTACACTTTATTCTACACTGAGTGGCCAGATTATTATGACCACCTGACATTTGTAGGCAAATTAGCCATACACTGCATCGTATGGGATATGGAAGCTGAAGGCCTCTTTGAACACCTTTGCTGTCTGCAGTTACCAAGATAAAATGTCTCCAATTTGCACAGGAACACAAGGATTGGACAGTCGAGCATTGGAAAATAGTCATGTGGTCCGATGAATCACGTTTCCAGTTGCATCATGCAGATGGCAGAGTTAGAATTTCGCGATGAAAGCATGCACCCCACATGCATGAGTACAACCCTTCAAGCTGGTGGGGGCAGTGTTATGGTTTGGGGCATGTTTTCCTGGCATGATTTGGGCCCTTTAATTCATGTGGAACAACGTCTGAATAGCACAACATACCTAAGTATCATTGCTGATCAAGTTCATCCTATCATGTTGGTGGCGTATCCCAATGGAGATAGCTTCTTCCAACAAGACAATGCGCCATGCTCGTATTGTGCAGGAGTGGTTTCAAGAACATGAGGGAGACTTTACCTTGCTTAGGTGGCCCCCACAATCACCAGATCTCAATCCAATTGAACATTTGTGGGACGAAGTTAAAAGAGCCATCAGGCAGCTGGTTCCACAACCATCAGATCTCACAGAACTGGACAGTGCTATTCATCAGGCACGGTGTCAGATTCCTCGCATCACCTTTCAACATCTCGTGGAGTCAATGCCTAGAAGAATCGCCGCAGTATTGAAGGCAAAAGGTGGCCCAACGAAGTATTGATGGGGTGGTCATAATAATCTGGCCACTCAGTGTATATTGTGCTGACTTTCCATGTGAGGCTTGTATAGAAGAATAGTAATGTTTATTCTTACCAATTTGGTTGTGGTTGTAGAGACAGTGGTCATAATATTTACTCTACTACAGCCAAAGATGTTACTAGTCTTGGTATCATGTGAAGATGCTAGGCAGACTTTGGGATAAAATCCAATCAGTTTCTCAGAAATATTTCTCAATATCAGCTTGCTTATTTTTCTGTTATTCACACTCTTGTTATTCTGGGTATTTTTAACAGTGTATCACACATTCATTTACTCTATTACATACCTTAAAGGTGATAGTAATTAGCACTGAATTTACCATCTAAGAAAACAGAAACATAGCATTTGTGGGGTCAACCTAATAAGCTCCTAAATTACTCCCGTGAATGACAGAGCTGGGAATAGATTTGAAGTTGCTAATTTGAAATATTGAAACCAGGCCATTCAATGTGTTGACTTTGTTTTGTGACCAAGCCAAAGATTTTTCAAAAATTAATCAGTAAGAATGTGTCTGTAATTATGTTCTAATCCAAAATAAGAGGGTGAGAAATTTTCCACTTCACCAAGAAAAAAGTGCAAGATTGCTTTAGTAACAATTTCAGTTTATGAAATTATTCAAACAAACCCAAATAACCTCCTTCTTCATTAAAGGATTAGTTCATGTCATTTCAAAACTGAGACACTTTAAAAATAATTATTTTTACTTTCCTCAGCAAATGTGTTTTTGTGATATAGAGTTCAGAGACGTTAGTTCATAAATCCCTTTGACAAGTATTGTATTTGTGTTGTTTCCTATCCTGTTTGGCTGTGTAACACTTCAGAGACATTAAGACTAAGATGGCACCTGATGATTGCAGTTCTTCAAGGTTTGGGGCAAGGAAGGCCAGTTATTTAGCCTGTTCTGCTTTATCCCTACCATTTCTCCCTCTTTTTCAATTAATTTCTCTAGGAATGTTTTCCTCTGAACAAAATCACTTTCCTTTTAAAAAAATTAATTCATTCAAATACTATTCGAGGTTCTGGATATAAAATGGCAAATAAAGCAGAAAAGTCCCTGCCCGCAAGGAACTCACATTCTTGTGTCCAACTTTGGTGCCTTCTCACCAGAGCTCGCTCACATTCACTCATCAGATATATTTTTGTTTTGTTTTCAGCTTTTTCCAAAAGGATAGATTTCCAAATACAATATTTACTCTGCTATAGCCAAAGACGTTACTAGTCTTGGTATCTTGTGAAGATGCTAGACAGACTTTGGGATAAAATCCAATCAGTTTCTCAGAAATATTTCTCAATGTTGACTTGCTTATTTTTCTGTTATTCACACTCTTATTATTTGGAGTATTTAAATGAGTCACTATGCATAAGACAGTTAGAATGCTTACTGGCATATAGAAAGCACTGTACCAGGGTCAGCTATGAGCAGCAGACAGGATAGCAAAGCCTTTTCTATCCTATCAGTATGCCAGCAGATACTGCTTCTTCTTAAGCAAGTTCTGAATTATAGCTAAGCTTCATGATAACAATGCTACATTTGAATATCCAAATATATAGAAATATAAGTTAAATTTTGAAAGTTCACTTCAAAAAAGTATTTTCTACATTCCAATGATAAGTTTTATTGGTGCTTTGAAAACATGATTTAATATACAGAAATAATTTTTATCCAAACAAGTATGTTAATAAAATGAAAATACTATATCTACTTGCTTCTTCAGATGAGATTTAATCATCTGAAGGAACCATGACTATAAAGTAGCTTACAGACATAAAATACGGTGCACTGTAGTCACTGCCAAATAATAATGCCTCATATTTATATAACATGAACAACTTACAAAGTCCTGTCACATGCCTCATTACAGTTACTTCTATAACAGTCCTGAGAAGTAGATTAAACAAGTATTATAGTTTCCATTTTGCAAATGAAGAAACCAAAGCATTAAAGATACTTAGTTCTCACACTAACTTACACAGTAGATTTGAGGAATCAGTTCTTCTTTCCAATATTCTTTCCACTATAAAACTGCAGACCATTGTTTCCTTAAAAAATAAAATAAAATAAGCCACAAGCAATATGACCTGTTAGCTGCAAGCCAGAATCAGCAGACAGATTCTGGCCTGCAATCTTCAGCAACACCACTAAGATTGAGTACGTAACACCCATCCAACTCGCCCTCCAACCCCAGGCTCCCAAAACACATTTGAACACAGGTCAACTCCAGATAAAGCATGGTTTGATGACTTTTTTCCCTACCTTCACATCATCTCATAATTTAGCTTGCTAGAGATATCATTAAATATGGGGTTGGGGAAGAGGGGTGAGCCCGAATTTGTCTACCTATAATAGAGAACATGATCTAGGCAGGTAAAAAATTCTGAGATGGTGAACAGACCAGGAAAAAAACAGACATGGTGCTTTCAAATAATTGCGTATTTTTTCACCTTTAAATTAGAATATTCTGTTAGATGTGGAAAAATAATTTACCAGGGTATTTTTCAGTTTCATCCTAAAGTAACTGGGAAAATCTCAACAAGATTTGGGGACTCAGACTCACTCTCTGTCTCTCTTTTCCTACCCACCTGTGCTCTCTTGTTCACTGAACTTAGGCATGTACTGTTTGCATTGAGAGAAGTGTGCTCATCAGGAAACTTGGAACTTTATCCCCCATTTTATCAATTAACTCCAGCTAGTACCATGAGAAAATACCCTTTTAAAAAATTCTTAAGAAATGAATTCAAACAAGACAACAGTCTAGGTTGGTTCAACTCACTTCATTTAGTTTTATAAAAGGCTAAGATATAAATTGTGGCTGCTCATTGCTTCCCAAAATAAAGTTCAAATTCCTTGATCTGGCCCTCGGGGATTTTCACGATCAGATTTTATCTTATTTTCCTTATCTCCCATCTTACTTACTCACCCTTCATTTTCACAAAACAGTTTTCCTCCCTCACGTGCATCCTGCACTTCGTTGCCTCCATGCTTTGGTTAGTTATACTGTCTCTCCTACTGTTATGGCTAAATTTTTCCCCATCAAGGCCCAGGTATACTCACTGCCACTACCTCCACCCAGCTTTCCCTCTCCTTCCTCTGTGTGAGTTTCATAAGTTCTTTATCAGGGCCTCTCTTATGTTAGTTGTACCACCACATGGTTAAAGAGTATGCCTTAACGCTTTTCCAGCCATTACGCTCCTTTACATTGGGAACTGTCTGTTTTCCTCGCTGCCATACATAATAGAGCCCCTCTCCTTCATGACTGTTTGCAGTGGAACAGAATAGAAATGGCATGGGCTTTGAAGTCTGACAGCTTGATTTCAAGTCCTTGCTCTATCATTTATTAGCCATATAACCTTGGGCAAGATACTTAACCTCTCTGAACCTCTGTTTCCTCATTCATAATGCAGAGATGACAATACCCCTTCTGTCCTGACAAAATTTAGTGAGAAAGCAGGTAGAGTTCTTATCTAGGTTGTGGAAAGTGGTGCTGGTGCTGGTAGTAGTGGTCATACTTTTACTTCTAATAATCACTTTGAAATTATATAGATTTATAGTATAGTGTGACCATTTATAAAAGTAAAGCCACTGTATTGCTTTACTTTCCTCAGCCATATAGGAGACATAAAGAATACTCTGCCATACCACACATGTAAATATGTAAGAACTGTTTTGAACCAGTTTGTAAGAAAAGCACCCATGAGTTTACCACAAAACAGTAGAACCCACCTTAGTACTATTAGGAAGGCAGATATTCTGCAGTGTTTAAAATTTGCTAGAATTATCATAGCCATTGGCAATTTCAGGTAGCAGTTATTTCTTTAATATTTTCCCATATTGGTTTTATGAAATCTTTTTATCTTGATGAATTTTATATTTCTTTTCTTATTGCTACAACACAGTATATAATTTGTAGTTGTCACATTTAGAATGACAGGGCAGCATAGGGGTGTTGTCAAAGTGCCCATCAAACTCCAAGCACTGTGGGTCACACCATCTGGAGAAGTACAGAGTGTGCTCTGTGGAGGACCTGAGGGCAACATCAATCAGCCTTTGTGCTGGTGCTGAGGTCTGTGAGGGAGCATGAGGTACATTTGAATGGAGCGACACACTGCAGCTGACAGGTGGAAGCGGGGTCCCCCAGAAGAAAAGCTACTCGTGTCCTGTAATAATCTGTAATAATCATTTATATATTGTAATTATTTTTCATAATCACTGTTAAGCCGAATAGAGAAGTATGTTACCAAAAGCTTAGCGAATAAGCTTACTTACTCACCCTTCATTTTCACAAAACAGTTTTCCTCCCTCACGTGCATCCTGCACTTCGTTGCCTCCATGCTTTGGTTAGTTATACTGTCTCTCCTACTGTTATGGCTAAATTTTTCCCCATCAAGGCCCAGTTATACTTACTGCCACTACCTCCATAGCGAATAGAGTCTACATAATTTATTATATAGATAAATATTATATTAAAAGATAAGAGGATCCTAATTTAAACCAATTTAATGTTTAGTATTCAGAACCTGTCTTTACTGATCTAAGTTCTCTTCATCTCTCAATTTTTTTGATAAGTTCACTTAAATTCATTTGAATTAGTTTTTAGTATAATACTTTGTGGTAACTGATTTATGTGCTTTTATGACAGTAAGATATTACCAACATGACTGCTATTTGAACTATAAACTCAACAAAACAATATAACTCTGAAAAAAAGATAAAAGTTTTGTATTTAGATAGGAGTGGGACTTTAAAAACTTTTAAAACGTTTTTTTTTAAATTTCTTATATCTTAAGGAAAAATAATAAAAGTAAAAATTAAGAAAATTCCTAATTAAAGAATTAAATCTATATTGGGGCTTTATTGCCATTTTATAAATAGTCACACTATACTATAAATCTATATAACTTCAAAGTGATTATTAGATTGTAATGAAATATACCTGTAGTGATTATGCACTACAAACAGAAGGTACACATAATAGTGCATGTAGAGAGGAAACAATATTGGGTCGTCAGAAAATCTGAGTTCCTATATTCCCAGCTTAGCACAATCATCTAGCATCTCTGAACCTGTTTTTTCATCTGTAAAATAGCAGGTCATTGCTGCCTAATAACTTCTTAGACTAATATTCTGTGTTGTGATTCTGGACATACTTTTTTTACACTGAATTTAAAAATTAAGATTAAGTAATTAGTAGACTATAAATATACAAAACTCTTAGATATGAACTCTCATATAGTCCCAAGCCACCCCTCTGGAAGTGTCACAGAAAATACAGCTGAAAATCAGTGAGTATTTTTATAGTTTATATTCCAAAATGGAATACAATTTGAAAATATGGATAAATTTAATTGTATTATAACTTGTTACCTTCACATTTTCAAATCAGCTAGTAGAGAAAGACAGAGGAAAATGTTCTGCTACCTTATTTTGAGAATTTTTAAGCCCTAAAAGTATTGAAGCTAGGATGAACAACAGGGAAAGAATAATAAAAACTTCATGTAAATGTAGACTGAATTCCATTTAATCAATGTGAGTGTTGAGCATACTCTAATATTTAATGTTTAGTGTGCAAGCATGTTTCAGGTAGTCTCTAAATCATTTAACCACTTTTGACTAATTTTCATGAATCTAGAGGCTTATTTTGACCACCAGATGGAGCCAGTATTATTCAATTTGTAGAATAAAAATTATGCTGAAAATAGAAATTGATGAAATAAAATGAATAAATTGTAGAGTTCTTATTTTAGTTCATAGTACAGAAAAAAAAATGTAGCCTAGTCTTTGCCTAAATTTCTGCATAGTCTTTGTAAATGTCATAGAGACACCTTCATTAAGTAATTTCTTTATTATGAATAAGCTTGCATTTTGACTCTTTCATTGGCTCGAGAGACCGGTTTTCTTCTTTCTACTTTTTAAAGATATCATCTAAGCAACTTTCAATTATCTTTAAAACATAATTAGTACAGATTCAACCTCTAGTCACTCATTAAATATAATTGATTATAATTACAAAGGAATGATAGTAAAGAGTATATTCCATGAAGGCCCTCATTTCAGTATCACAGGATATTCTCATTATTATCATTTCCATAAAGTGTTTTCTTAATAAAACAAACCAATGAACAGGATATGAAGTTTACCCCCAGAAGCTCCTCAAGGAGAGGTAACGCCTCAGTGAATGGCTGCCACTCTTACAGGAACTCCACCCCGAAAGTTCAGTGCTCATGGGCTTTAATCAGGAGCCACTGCCTTAAAGTTGACTTCTCCTACTTCTCTCACCTCTATTTAATAAGTGCCAGAAATTATTTAATTCCTTACAGTTCAACTTAATTAGGCAACTATCAATTGAAAACGTATTTGTATGCTAGAGGCCTGAAACCCCTGTTAAATCCCCAAGAAGCCACTCCATCTAGCAAGCACAGTAAGGCACTGTGGATATTATTGTAATCTAAGACCCCAAAAATGATCAGTCTTATCATTTGTCCATTCAGCTACTGTTTATCGAGCATACACTATATGCAAGGCATATGCTTGGCCACAAACAGGGGCCAGTCCCTGCTGTATGAGTTTATAGCATAGGAGGCAATACAGACAAAGAGGCAGTTATAATGTAGTGTGCTTAGGAGCTAGAGTGTTTAAAGGTTCAAATAAGGGGAAAATGTGCATAATTAAGGAGAATCAAGAAAAAGCATAAAGGATTCTTCCTAGGTGCAAATTGTTCATGTAAATCCACGGTTTGGCAGATTGAACTTCCCGTTTATTATGGTCTGGGAGGAATTTTGGACCTTTTTTTGGTAGGATATTATTTCATTAAGATACATCCAGTTGGTGACCTGATGCCTTTTTATGTCAAATTTGAATATTTACTTCTGAGTTTTCTTGCGACTCAGACATGAAGAAGAAAAAACCAAGCTGACTAAAAGATTATACTTTTGAACCAGACTGCACGGGTTTATAGTCCCATGTTTATAATCCCTGAGATAAATTATTTAACCTCTACTGCCTTAGTTTCTAATGCAAAATGGGGCTAGTAATATGCATTCTTCATAGGGTTGCTGCTTATGAGGATTAAACAAGTAATGAAGGTGCTAGTATCTGGCACATAGTGAGTATTTGAAATGTTAGGTAGCATGTTAGCTATTTTCAAATCTGGTACTTTTCCTGGAATTAATTTAAGATCTCATGTATATAAAATTTCATAAAAGCATACTTTGTAGTTTCCAGAAAGGATGATGAGATACAACTAGATAGTTTTCTATATCCTTTAAAGTCTATCCCTTTTGCTTTCAAATGCTGTTTATTTTCATCAGTAACACATCACTTTTATTTATATAAAAGTTTTCATTTATTATGGGAATTTTTTTAAAAATTCCTTGAAATAGTGATTCCAGATTTTTATAAAATCATTTATAAGCAGCCTTACTAACAGTTTCTGATACATAATAATCACTCAACAACCTTTTTCTTAAAAATGAATAAATGTGTAGCTACTTGGACTTGTTAGCTTCTTGTGCTCTTGTACTGAGACAGTAGAGGGTATAAGCCCTTTTATCTATGAAGTGAGACTTGTAGATGGAAACCATTGGTTATTAACTAAGTAACAATAATTGAGTAGTCATCACCCCTTTATGCTCAGGACAAAAAGGTTGCAGAATGAAGAGATTCAAGTGGGGCCAATGTTAAGTTTCCGACTAGCTCTTAGGGGAGGGTTAGAGACATTCTTTATAACATGCAGGGCTATAAGTGCAGTCCTGAATATTTGCTACAGATTATCTCCTAAAGTAAGAATCAGAACACATCCCAAGTGCTGCTTCTAATCCACATGGGACACTAGCTAAGTAACCTCATTTACTCTTTGGCTAGCTTATCTATAAATTGAGAAGTTAGATTAGAAGATCCTCAAAATAATTTTTAGCTCCGGTGCTCTAGTAATCTGACACTCTAGTAGTAAATTAATGGTGTAGTGATGTTGAACATTGTCTTCATTGGGCCTTTTTATATATATCACCTAATTTTATCTCAGAAAAAGCCAAGATATTTTTAAACTTGTATTCCAGTACTAAAATGTAGGGAAGCTTTAAGCCCCTAGAAAGCTGGTATTCTACCCATTAATCCACAATTTGACACTTAAAATCAATGGCTGATTTCTTAACTATGTTCACGTATGTTATGTTCATTTTACCCTTTAGATTAATTTCTAGAATAAAAAGCCAATATTAACCTTTTGCACTCGGATGTCGTGTGTGACTCGACACGGTTAGCATTAGAATAAAGGAATCAAGAAAAAAGCAAGCGAGTGCAAAGGGTTAAAAATGTTTTAGCTATCTTTCATAGCATTTCTTGGAGTGCCAGGCATATGGGGAACACTTAGTAAATTTTGCTATCTGAATTGAAGTTGTAATTGAAGACAGTAAGAAACAGTGTGAGTCTTTAATACCATACAGACCTGGGCCGAAATCCCAACTTTACTATATTCTAATTATGATCCAACTAGAGGCCCAGCACGTGAAATTCATGCACAGGTACGGTCCCTAGGCCTAGCCTGCGATCAAGGCCATCTTCCCCAGGTGCCCGCAGCTGGCCCTGCCCCCCGCCACCATCCACCCCCAGTTCCCCATTCACCATCAGGTGATTGGTGCCTGACGGCCAGGGGAAGGGACCAAGAGGTGGTCAGTGCACCTCATAGTGACTGGTCCAGCGGTCATTCTGCCATTAGGGTCAATTTGCATATTACCCTTTTATTATATAGGATAGAGGCCTGGTGCACGGGTGGGGGCCAGCTGGCCTGCCCTGAAGGGGGCCCCGGATTGGGGTAGGGGGGTGCCTGCTGAGGGGTGGGGCCAGCCTTGGCGAGAGGCTGCTGGCAGTTTGCAGGCAGGCCACACCCCAATTGGGGTGGGGGTCCCTGATGTGGGTCGGGGTCGGCTGGGGCAAGGGGCCGTGGGCAGTTTGCAAGTTGGCCACGCCCATGGCTTTGTCAGGAAGGACGTCTGGAATGACGTCTGGAAGATGTTCGGTTTATTCAGTCTAATTAGCATATTATCCTTTTATTAGTATAGATTCTGTTTCTTCATTTGTAAAATAGATTTATAGATCCTTTCTTCGTGGATAATAAAAGCACCTTTGCCTGGTGCCTAACATATACTAGGTCCTTGGTAAATTTTTTCACGATTTTTCATTGGTATTTATTTAGCATATGTTTTATAGAAATTTCAGATAATGACAAATAGTCATCATGCTGCATCATTATTATTTATAAATTATCCATTGTATATTGAGAGCACGATGTACTTAGAGAAACTGAATTTTTCAGACTCCTTGTGTATTTTATTAGCCACTTTTATGTCACTAAAATCTAGTTGCTTATTCAATTCTTGTTTATTCAGGGGGATTCAAGTACATAAGAAATAGATGTGCTACATCCTGTTCTGGCAACATGGACTGAGTTAACACAGAACTTCCTTCTCCTACAGATATATAGAAATGCTGGATAAAATATGATCCAGCCCAATTTAAATACTTAGCTAAGCTACAGAGAGAAAGAGAGAGAGATTGTAAGAGAGGGAGGGAGGGAGGGAGGGAGGGAGGGAGGGAGGGAGGGAGGGAGGGAGGGAGGGAGGGAGGGAGGGAGGGAGGGAGGGAGGGAGGAAGGGAGAAAGGGAGAAAGGGAGAAAGGGGACAGGGAAGTCCTAGGTACCAAAGAAGGGGAAGCATAACCAGAGCTTGAAGTGGACAAGCTGACACTATAGTTGCCCAGGGGTCTATTGGAACCAGATGTAGGCTCTAATAGCTAGAAGCTGGGGTTTTAATCTCACACTTGGACAGAGATGTGTCCTTGGGTCAAGAGAGGTGGAAACTACAAAAACTGCCCACCTGGTCAGGAAGGCCACAGAGAAGCTTGCCATTTTTCAGAGTTTTGTGTGGGGAAGGGGGGAAAGTCTGTCATAAAAAATCAAAATCAAAACTCTAAACTTCTACCAGCCATGGCTATAAAGTCTTACTGTACACTACCTATATGGTACAAGAATCCTAAGCCAAGAAATTAACTTAGAAAAAAAATGGTTCTGAACCAGTGGAACCCCTTAATTGCCTGGTAGAAACAAATGCAAAAGTTCTCTGTAGAAATTTTTACACAGTCCTGGGTGCCTAGGATTCCTATGGAGCATGTGCAGATGCAGCTCTAGCTGAAGATAAACTCACAATTAAAAATTAGAAAACATATAGAGAAATGTCTACTCTAGGGAGAGAGTCAGAAGACATAACAGAAAGATCCCCAAGAACAACATGAAAGATATAACTTAACAAGTGTGTTTCAAATAGAGATTTTTAAGGAATAGAAATTATATTAAAAGACTAAGGCTATCAAAAAGAGTAGGTGAATTTTAAAAAGAATCAAATAGAATATCTAAAAATTTAATAAAACATAATTATCACTATCAAAGACTTAGTTTGTGTTTCAAAAACTGGTTAGATACAAGTAAACAGAGAGTTAGTGAACTGAAATATAGAACTAGGGAAATTAGCTCAGAGTATACTGCTGAGAAAGCGAAACATGAAAAGTGAATGTATTATGATCATTTATAGTTGATCACATTATAAATAGAAGGACTTTATATTAGTATGATAGATCCATTAAAAAATAGAAGAATGGACCAGATTTTTCACACACTAGGATTTGTGCAACATATATTATTTCATTTGGCTGTGTGTGCTGTGTAAAAGTGTTTGGGTTAGTTTCCATGAAGTCCATGTGGAACTTTAGCAGGCTTAATCCTAGCGCCACAAACCTGTATAATAAAAGACCAACAACCTTACAACTTTAGTCAAGCTCTTTGCCTGTACTTTTGGGCTAGAAATTAAAAGAGGAGGTGGGAAAAGATATCCTTAAGCCAGGCAATTAAATACAGTATCTCAGAAGACCAAGAACTAGAGAAGCCATTGTGAAATGATCACCACAATCAAGCTAATTAATATATCACCTCATGTAGTTACAATTTGTTTGTGTGTGTGTGCATGTGTATATGATGAGAAGACTTAACATCAACTCTGTTAGCAAATTTCAGTACTATATAGTACTGTATTATTATCTATAGTCACCATGCTGTACATTAAATCTCCAGAACTTATCTATCACACATAATTACACCTTTGTACCCTTTGACCAACATCAAAATCCTAGTAAGTGACCATTAAAATGTGTTTCTTGGTTTACACATTTTTTTTAACTAGAAAATCTCTTGAACAAAATGACTCATTGTTAATACAGTGCACATTAATAATACTCTTTAAAATGGGTAACAAAGAGGCAAACAAACCCAGGCTTGAGTAGAAAGATTACTGGTATTCTTTTTTTTTTAATTGATTTGAGAGAGGGGGGAAGGGAGAAAGAAAGAAACACTGATTTGTTGTTCCACTTATTGATAAGTTCATTGATTGCTTCTTGTATGCCCTGACTAGAGAACAAACCGCAACCTTGGTGTATTGGAACAATGATCTAACCACCTGAGCTACCCAGCCAGGACCAGTAGCATTCTTGATTACATCTGGCTCCTCTTGGTTTACCAAGACAAGAGACAGGTTGTTGATGTTTTTTCAGTCACAAATTTTCATTAATATGTATACATGTAAAGTATTGTAAATGTTAGTACAGCCCTAGCTGGTTTGGCTCAGTGGATAGAGCGTCGGCCTGCGAACTAAAGGGTCCCAGGTTCGATTCTGATCAAGGGTACATGCCCGGGTTGTGGGTTGGATAGGGGGTGTGCAGGAGGCAGCCAATTAATGATTCTCTCTAATCATTGATGTTTCTGTCTCTCTCTCCCTCTGCTTTTCTCTCTGAAATCAGTAAAAACATTAAAAAAAATAAAATGTTAGTACAGTACTTGTTTCTTTGAAACAAAACTGTATTCTATAACTCTGGATGTTAACTAATCTTCATGTGGAATTATTGCAGGATCAAATGCATACATTTGTTTTCTAATTTGTAATTTAGTAAAAATTATTTTTGCCTGCTTTTGGTAATTGTCCTAACTGACTTATTTGCTAGATATATTTACATATTATAATGCCATCAAAGTGAAGTTGTTTGTTGCTATTATTCTTATTATTATTGTTTTTTCACTGTGGAGAAAAAAGTAGCAGGTAATTGGAAAAAATCAACCAATTTTGAAAGAGCGTATCTTACAAGGCAAGGGAATATTATAAAATAGTATTACTGAATTTCAGGAAAATCTTAATTATTCTAAAAATGAGATAGGTGATTTTATACTCAAATATAATAGAGAACAACTGCAATAGTACAGTATATAATAAAGATGTGTACAAAATTGGTTGATAGATTAACATCAGACGTTTTCTAATCTAGGAAATAGTTGTTGAGCTAGTGGAATGTATTGGTTTGGTTTTTTAATTAAATGGAGGAACACCAGCCCCAGGTTCTGACCTCCTCTTCAGTGATAAGAACATAGATTTAATATGAATCCACAGAGCCTTTTTACGGTTTATTCTAAGAATAGTCTGTTATTCTGCAGAGGATGAGGCTGCCCTAGGTGGTGCTGTTGCAGAATACAGAAGAGAAAAGCAAAAGTATGAAGCTCTGAGGAAGCAGCAGCCCAAGAAGGGAACTTCCCGGGAAGACCAGGTAATTTCACAAACTAAATTGTTTTTCGTAATTTATTGCCTTTTAACTGTCTTCAACTATTGTTAATGGAACCTAATTTGATTATACATCAGGGGAAGCACTATCTCTTAGCAGTGAAAAAGCACGAGTTTATACAGGGTGGGGTGACAAGAACCTTGGCCCCTCATGCGAAAGTCCAGAGGATAGAGTTCTTTCCACACATTGTAGATGCAAAGCCTAAACTTTCAAGTTCTAAATCTGTACTCCCATATCAAGCCCAGGAACCTCATAAAGCCTCATATTACCAGTTTCTCGGGTGGAACCTCTGGCTAAGTGACTTATTATAAAGTAGAGAAGTGGTAACTATAAACGATGAAGGGCTCTTCTGGCCCAGCATCTTATAAGCTCACTAGCCAGATCCACTTGATACTGCAGGTTGCCTGCAAAGAAGGCATTTGTTCTACTAGTTGACTTCTACTGTAAGTAGTATTGCAAAATTCTGCTCATTGCGAGTATTCCTGTTTCTTTAACTAGTAATATAGGAAGATTGCCAGAAGTCAGAATAAAAAGAGATAGGAAATCAGCTCAACAATTTGGGAGTCCACCATACACACCATGCAGCACTTGTCCCTCAGTAAAATAAATCTCCCTCAGCAGCCCTTCATGTTGAAAAGCTAAGGGGCAGACGAAAATCTTTTCTTTTTGGTGCTGCCATATGTATGTATGTGAGAACATACCATTTCAGATGTATAAATAAAATAGGCCAAATAAAAGTAAATTAAAAAGCTCAAGACTATTTGGATAGATAAATCTATCAGGAACTATGCTATAAATGACACCTAATTCCCAATAACGAAGGAGCATGCCTCATTACTTAGCATGAAAATAATCATAGGAAAAGTTTAACAAGAAGTATAGGAAATTATAATTGCAAATAACTAATTTGTAAAGTTTTCAAAAGAAATGGAACATCAAATAAAATTAAGAAAAAGTACATTATTAACTTGGAGTCACACTGTAATGAATATACTACTAAAGATCTAAGTATCACTCTTATTCATGCATTCCTCTTTTTTCCTTCATCACAAATAATTATTAAGAACCTACCATGTACTAATCACTGTATTTGGGGGTAAACAAGGTGGGCACACCCCTGCCCTCTGTGAGCTATCAGGAAAAAGAGCCAGTTCAACAGGAACAATAATACCAATAAAAGTGGGGAGCATTATGCCAGCTTAGGTACAGGGAACTATGTAAAGGTATAGTAGTAGGACCAAACATGTCCTAAGAATGTGGGAAGGCCCTTCCTGAGAAAATGATTTCTAGGCTGAGCTTTGAAGTTTAAATAGGAGATATGTGGCTAGACAAAAGGAACAGTATAAGAGAAGTCTTTGATCTCTTTGCAAAGAACGAAAAGATATTAAGTATGACTGGAATATAAATGAGAAGGAGAGAGATGATACTGGAGAGGTAAGCAGAAGCCAGCTCATTCAAGGAAGGTATTTTTGAGCCTTAATAAGGAGTTTAGATTTACCCTAAGGGCAATGGGTAGCCATCAAATGGAGGAAGTATTATGATTTCATTTGCAATTTGGAAAGATCACTTCAACCTGGCTGTAGTAAGGAGAATAGACTGAACCGGGGCAGGACTGGAGACACAGAGGCCAGTTGAGTGACCTTATGTGTAGATATGCATGCACAGTTTCCCAAGGCGGGGACCTTTCAGAGCAGTTTCTCTGTGCTGGGAAGGCTCTAGCTGTGCTGCAGGTGGTTGACCATTCATCCTTTGGCAAAAGCCAGACCAGTTCCCCTGTAGATAGCAAACAGAAATACCTCCATGCAGATCCTATCTTCTTCACCCTATGTTGTACCCTGTTACTTTTGTGATGTTTGCTTTTCTGCCTAGTGTCTTCTCTTGTGTTTAGAATGCAGCTAGAGAAAGCCCAGTCTTAAATAGGAGAAGCTAAGCCAGGCCAAGAGGATGTTTTTTGTTGGTCATAGTCCCCCTTCTTTGAGGAAATGCCAGTAGCACATTAACTGGCTCTGAAAACAGACTGCCTTGCCACTTTCGACTCAAGGAAAAAGATCCAGGTCTAGTGTAATTTGCTAGGGAGTTTTAAAATTTCATTTCACTAAGAAGTATTCTTGGTTTTCATGTTTCTTTATGCCCTCAGAAAAACCTTTCCCAAGTGTACAAAAGTCCACCATTACAAATTGATGGGATTTACTTTATAAGTGATTGATGATAGACAGGTAGGTAGGTAGGTAGGTAGGTAGGTAGATAGATAGATAGATAGATAGATATGAAGATAGATATTTATATAATACTAGAGGCCCAGAGCATGAAATTTGTGCAGGGGGAGGGTTCCCTCAGCCCAGCTTGCACCCTCTCCAATCCGGGACCCTTCAGGGGATGTCTGACTGCCAATTTAGGCCCGATCCCGGGGATTGGGCCTAAACCGGCAGTTGGACATCCCTCTCACAATCTGGGACTGCTGGCTCCTAACTGCTCACCTGCCTGCCTGCCTGATCGCCCCCAACTGCCCCCCAACCAGCCTGGTCACCCCTTACTGACCCCCCTGCTGGCCTGGTCACCCCTTACTGCCCCCCCCCTGCCGGCCTGGTCACACCTCACTGCCCCTTTATGCTGGCCTGGTCACCCCCAACTGCCCCCCCTGCTGGCCTGGTCGCCCCCAACTGCCCCTCCCCACCAGCCTGGTTGCTCCTCATGGCCCCCCATGCCGGCCGGGTCACCCCTAACTGCCCCCCTCTACCGGCCTGGTCACCCCTCAGCTGGCCTGGTCACCCCACGGAGCCTGCTTTTCCATCGCCCCATGCAGCCTCACTGCCCCCCTCTGCCGGCCTGTCCCCCCAGCTGGCCTGGTCACCCCACGCAGCCTGCTGTTTGGTTATTTGGTCATCCCTCACTAACCCCCCTGCCAGCCTGGTCGCCCCACGCAGCCTGTTGTTTGGTCGTTACTGTGAGGGCATCCTGACCAATTTGCATATTACCCTTTTATTAGTATAGATAGATATAGGTATTTAAGCACATATACCCACAGAAACACATAAAAAGCCTTGAAGAATGTATACCAAAATGTCAGCAGTGGTTATTCTGAGTACTTGTATAATATTTTTGTTTTGCTACTCTTTATTTTCTAACATTTTTACAGTAAACAAAATACAATAAAAGTAGATTTATTTTAATAAATAAGATTTAAAAACAAGGGATGCTTTCTTTATCTGTTAACGTTTGAAGAACTTAGTCCTGCCTAGCTGGTTTGTCTCAGTAGATAAGGTGTCAGCCTGCGGACTGAAGGGTCCCAGGTTCTATTTCGGCCAAGGGCACATGCCTGGGTTGTGGGCTTGATCCCCAGTAGGGGGCATACAGGAGGCAGCCAATCAATGATTTTCATCATTTATGTTTCTATCTCTCTCACCTCTCCCTTCCTCTCTGAAATCAATAAAAATATATATATTTTTTTAAAAAGAGCTTAGTCCTATAATTATTACTCTAGAGATGGATAAAATATCTAAACCCTAACCCACCAGGCAGCCCTCAGAATGCCCATGAGGCTATTCTACAGGACTTTATAGTTTTTCTCTCAAAATCATGTCATTCAGCAATGATGGTGATGTGTATATTTTCAGCTGTTGTTTATGTGAGCATTAAATTTTGTGAAACATATAAAGCACATTTCACTATCATTTTTTAGCAATACTGCCTTTGCTTTTATTTTGTCACCACCTGTCTTCATTAAGCTTAGATTCTAGACCAGTAAAACCAATTTAATTTTTTCATGAACTGTGGTGTCGGTGATATTTGGCAGATAAATTCTGGAGCCTTACAATTTACTGTGACTCCTTACTATACCTGTTATTCACATATTGAACTATCATATAACTTTTTCCTTATGAAATGTATTTTGGTACTGAATTCCATGTATCAATATTTTAATTAGATACTTGATTTTTTAATATGGATAACACTTTATCCTGTTTTCTAATTATATTCTTTTTTAAACTGTAGAATAAAAAACTTTTTCCTAACTTCTTTTCTCTGCTCAAATTCTGGAGTAGACTGTTAAAGTACAGCCCGGAGACAATGGAATTATCAAATTGTAAGCACTTATTTCTGCTCATCCACAAAGGGCAAGGGAGCCAAACGATAATCAAAGGAATGATCCCTTTTTTAAAAAATCATACTACACATGATATTTGTATCCTACTTCTTTCACTTAACAATAGAATGAAATGCTTCATGTATAGAATTTAATAGCATAGTCATTGCTTTTTACCAAATTTATCTAGTTCTTTATTGATAGACATTTAAAATTTCCATTTTCCCACTTGGGTGACTGTTGCTGGAATGCACATCCTTCACATAAGCTATTTTCTGTGTCTCAGAGTATTTTTTCTCCATGTATTCTCAGGGTTGGAATTATTGAATCAAAGGGAATGATCATCTTAAAGTTTCTAGTACATAAAAATAGTTTCTAAAGGTATCTCCAGTGTATCCATCTTCCCAAAGTTAATGTGTCCATTTATTTTACCTTCTCCAGTATTGGTACTTTTTTTTACATTTTTAGGAAATTGTTAAATGAAAAATACTATTTGTTAGTGTTTTGTTTATTATTTTACACTAGAGGCCCAGTGCATAAAATTCGTGCAAGGGGCTTGGACCTCGCAGCCACAGCGACTTGCCTTGGCCCTCACAGCCCCAGCTTTGTCCAGGAGGTTGTCCAGAATGTCGTCCGGAAGGATGTCCGGCTGTCCGGTCTAATTAGCATATTACACTTTTATTATTATAGATATGTTAATGAAGTACCTACCTGTCTTGTGGACAGTAAAAAGTTAACTATTAGTAATAAGCATGCATGTGAAAATTTAAGTATCTTCTATATAAGCAAATTTATGTTCTCCAAGTAAGAAAATAATCATGTATCTGAGGTAAAATGTCGGTGCAGATGCAAATAGGGTAATGTCAGGGATTGTGAATATCAATCACTGTTGCAGCAGGAAGGCAGTTTTGTTATTTTCCTTCAAAAGTAAAGTTTACATCCTGGTAGGATATTTTTTTCTAACAAATATGAGTCTTTTCTAAAGTCATATTTATTCTTATCCAAAAATGTATTCTTATTTCAGACCCTTGCGCTGCTAAACCAGTTTAAATCTAAACTCACGCAAGCAATTGCTGAAACTCCTGAAAACAACGTTTCTGAAATGGAAGTAGAAGATGATGAAGGATGGTAAGGGCTTTGATTTCTTTTTGTTCACCAGGAACAAAGAGGCTCAGAGCAGAGACACTTCCACTACATCATCCCTTTGCTTTCGGACTTTGCCTTCAATCATACCCTCATTGTTGTAGGGCTTCATCACCCTTTACTTCATTTCACTTTGCTAAGCATTTATTGAGTGCCTGCTGTGGTCCCAGCTTTGTGCTAACCAGTGCAAAATACACAAGATGTATAGGACCCTATCCCTGCCCTACATTATCTACTATTGATAAGACTCACGTTAAACAACTAAAAAAACAGCCTTAGAAGATTCTAAATCATTAATGTTTTTACACTTTCCCACAAACATTTTAGAAATCACTAATCCATTTCATAATCCTACAAGTTCCTCTTAATTTATTACCTACAGAATCCTAGCAATACATGCATAGTTAACTTATTTTTTTCTTTGGATATTTTTCAGCTGTTTAAGACACTGATAAGAAATAAAGGAGTTAATGACTTATATGCGTCCTATGCTTAGCACTTTATCCTATACTGGCAAAAAGAAAGAAAAAAAAGAATAAGAATTGTGTTTTCCCTTATCACACTCCTCTGCCCTTCAGTTGACTTCACATGTAGTATATTAGCCTCCCCACACCTACTGCCTCCATCTCCCACTGCACCCTGGCTCAGGCACATTGCTGCGTGCAAGCCAGCAGGTCACCCCCACACATGATTCATCGCTGGAGCCTCTGAACTGTCACATGTGCCATTACCCCAACCCAGAATCGTAGCCGCACTCCTCTCTGCCAAACAGCATCTCTCCCCTATTTCAAAACTCTGTTCAGCACTCCCATCCTCCAGGAAACGAGTCAGCAAGATTTGTGGTGCACTCACAAATCTAGAGGGTGGAGGAAAGAGGCTGGGACACACATTAAAAAAGACATAAAAACACTCATTAAGAAAACATTTAAGCAAATAAGACTCAGCAGCTATATATAACTTGAGTCAAAAGGGCTGAGGGGATGATGATTTGAATGCAATGAATCCTAGCTACCCCACGACCCTGAAAGTACTTGTGTATTTCTCTATATATGGTTTCTGTATGATCTGAGTTGTGGTGCCAAATTTTTTTTAAAGCCCTAGGTCTCTCTTAATAGGTTTGTATTACTTACATATTTGTTTATACTTAAATTCTAAGTTGCTTAAAGACAGAAGCTGGCTCCTCCAATAATTCTGTGCCAGAGGCGAGGGTTCAATGAGTGTTGATTAACCCATAGAGATAAATGCACATTGCATAGCGTAGAACTTTCTGTTCTTTATATGACTGGACAGGTTTAGTTCTATTTTGGATTCCATGAATGTCTCAAAATATCTTTCAAATGTTTTGGGTTCAGTCACCACACACACAAAAATGTTTTTGCCAAGTCCTCTTCCCCTTATTTTTGAATCCATATGCATTTTTTAAGGAAATATGATCCATGTGTTTCTGATTCATTTACACTTAACTCATCAAGAGGGTGTTTTGTAAGAGCAGTTTGATGCCCAATAAGTTTTTTTTTTAACTTTTTATAAGCCATTTAAGTCCTTTTTTATTGAACAGGAAAGTCACCAACAAATTTAAACCCAGAAGTTCCATTTGAAACTCATAACCCACAGGATTCAAATTTACTTTCAACTTGGCAAGACCATTTAACTTCCCAAGGTTCTCCCTCGCCCCTTTGGTGCAGTATTTTCTCATTTTTAATTCCTCATTAGCCTCAGATATCAACTAGTGTTTTTAAGTGTCATTATTGTTTTTGATGTGCTTTCACAATACAACCACTGTTCTAACATGCTCATTAGAAAATTAAACAAATGGGGAAACTTCACTAGATAGGGGGAAATCACTGGTCAATGATGTTGGCCAGTTCTCAGAGAACAAAAATAAGTGGCAAAGGGAAAGCAAACATGTTAAAGGAGCCATTACCATGTCTTCCGGGGTTCATTTCTGCTTATAATTGCAGCCTCCTAAACAGAAAATCAGTACTGTGCACTATGTACCTGCACTTTTTTTTTTTTTTTTTTGGTATTTGCTTTCTCTAATATCGAATAAAATGCCTTTAGTATTCAAGGCACTATACGGAATCATATATAATGCCTGGGTCCCCTATATAATGCCCTCTTATTGAAATATAGACTATTGAAATTTTGTAGCCTGATAAGCAACAACATCATTTCTGTTCATAAATAAACCAGTTCGGCTTTATCAAGTCTCTGGTGATTTAGATCATCTCTCGTAAAGTATATTGCACTCAGAAAAGAAGTCTTGTATTCACAGTGATTTATAGCAAATATTAGGAGTATATGGCATGTGCCTGTGTGTCATGCATAAATTACACAGCTCCTAGAGTATTTTGTAGGTCACGGTTGCCGCTTTTCTCAGAAGTGAAAGTCAGCCAGTGCTGTAGCACTGTCAGGGTCTGTTATCTGAGGTAAAATGATTGCTTCTGAGACATTTTTATGTGTCCGCATGAGTGACCACACATTGAGGGATCATTTTCATTTTCTGTCAAGATAGAAACCATTACCAATTTGTTATGTTTTCTTTTACTTGGCAAACTGTTCTATTTGCATTTTTGGCTGGGCTGCTGTATTGGCATAGTATACAACAGACATTTGGGTACCATTCAGCAGCATTCTATTTTTTATGCAAAAAAAAAAAAAAAAGTAGGAGAGGGAGAGAAAGAAAAGAAATATGATTCTATTGTAAACACTATATATGGTGTTTGATAATTATTCCCAGATTTCACTGTCTAGCAAGGCATTTAAAGAAGTGTTATTAGTAGAACTAAGCTGAAATGCATGATAGAAAGTTTTCACTCAAAATTATTAGGATTCTTCTCTTTGTTGGGATATATATTGCCAATACTTGGTGGCAGTGATGGGCACCAGATACCAGGGTAGCAGTAAGGGCCTGTTTGCCACTACATTCCTTCTCCTCACGGCGTTGCACTTTCATATAGAATCCTTCTCCAAGCATGGATTTTATAAAACCGATTAGATACATGTCTGGAGTCATCAGCCAAAGGATTCATATGACCATGTGGATGAGGTCCATATGTCATTTTGGGTTTGTTTAGATAAAGCTTGGTTAGCTCCCAAAAAAGTTTTGAGAGAGCTGTGTCTGACAAGGCAGTCAAGAGACTTATAAAAAAGAAAGCCACCTGCTCCTTACGCAACGAAATCAGCATTCCAGGAAGAGGAGAAAAATTAAATCTATGAGAGGATATTGGGATCCTGTGAGTCTTAACTACTCACTACTATGTTCCATTAAAAATTCTTTCCAGAGAGTTAAGTCTAAGAGTAACCTAAAGCTTTGCAACAAATGGACATGAAAAATAATGCACAAGGGAGGTCTGTCTGCCTCCTCTTTCTCCATCTGCCCTCACCACTTTCCCATAGTATCTATAGTATTCAGCATTGTAAGAGTCAGAAAAGCACTAACAATCAATTGCATGGTTGCCTCCAGTAAACATTTTAATCTTTTTATTATATAAGGAAAATATGTTTACTGTAGAAAAACCAGACTCCTCCCCAAAAAAGTAAATAAAAGTACATGTGATCTAAAACTCAATAATAAATACCTTTAATTTATACATGTATATACCCCTCCAGATATTTTTATGCGGAGACATATTTTAAGCAGAAACGTGATCATATAATACTACAACTTTATAACTTGCTTTTCCCCTCAGCAATATATAGTGAATACTTTTCCTTGCCATATATAATTTTATGATATAATTTTATTATTTTGTTTTTATGGCCATCTAGTATTCCAAAATATGATCAACCACAATTTGCTTGATCAACTTCATGTTGTTGGATATTTAGGCTCTTTCCAGTTTTTTTTTTTTTGGTTTTTTTTTGTACACAACATTGTAATAAACATCCTCCTATCTTTGTCATTGCCAATTTCTTCAGGATAAATTTCTAAAACTGAAATTCTTAGTGAGTATGCATGTTAGGCTTCTGCAAAGTATTTTCAAATGGCCCTCCCAAAATGTCATTCCAATGAGTATTCCCAAGTAAATATCATTTCTATGACTTGCTTTTAGGGCTGTTAGTTTCTCAAAACTTAAGTAAGGTACTTTGCAGTGCTTAGTGAAAGAGTAATATTTTCAGAGAAATGCTTTGCCTTTGAAAACTTTTTAAAAATACAAAGTCTGATTTCCTTCTGGTACAAAAAAAAGCTGGTACAAATTTCAGTGTACTTAGCTTCTTGAGATACTTAGCTCTGAATAATCTTGTTCTTGGTTCTGAAAAACTCTCCTAAGATAATCCTACAGGTTTTTTGTAGGTGCCTTTCATTATACTGAGGCAGTTCCCTTCAACTTATAATATGCTGAGAGTTTTTAACATGAATGATGTTGAATTTTGTCAAATACTTTTGTGTATTAATTGATATGATCATGGGGTTTTTCTTGTTTGACTATTAATAGAATAAATTACACTCATTGATTTTCAAATCTTAAATGGCCTTGCAGTCATGTAATAAACCACACTTGATCATGGTGTGTTTCCCTTTTTAATTTGCTGAATCAAACTTACTAATACTTTGTTGATGATGTCTGTGTCTGTGTTCATGAGGAATACTGCTTTATACTTTTCTGCTGTTTTTGTCTGGTAGGGGTATCGGGGTAATACTGGCCTCATAAAATGAGAAAAGTGTTTCCTCCTCTTCTATTTTCTGAAAAAAGATTACATAAAATTGGTGTTATTTCTTCTTTAAATATTTGGTGCAATTTGCCAGTGAAACCAGATGAATATGGAGATTACTTTTTCAGAAAAATTTTAATAGACTTTTATATTTTTAGTGCAGTTTTAGGTTCACAGCAAAATTGAGAGAAAATACAGGGAGTTCTCATAGTCTCCCTTCCCGTCCCTCCACCCCCACAGTCATCCCAACTATCAACTTCCTTCACCAGAGTGGTATGTTTGTTCCTATTGATGAACCTGCATTTGCACATCATTATCACTCAAAGTCCACACACTAGGCTTCACTCTTGGTGTTGAATATTCTGTGGGTTTGGACAAATATAAAATGAGATGTATCCACCATTACAGTACTATACAGAATAGTTTCACCACCCTAAAGTTTCTCTATGCTCTGACTATTCATCCCTCCTTCTCCCCCTAACCCTGGCAACCACTGATCTTTTCACTGTGTCTATAGTTTTGCCTTTTCCAGAATGTCATGTAGTTGGAATCATATACTTTGTAGCCTCTTCAGATTGTCCTCTTTCTTTTAATAATAAGCATTTAAGTTTTGGATGTCTTCTCATGACTTCGTAGCTCATTTCTTTCTAACACTGAATAATATTCCCTCGTCTAGGTGCACCAGAGTTTATCCATGTGCCTACTGAAGGATATCTTGGTTGCCTCCAAGTTTTGGCAATTATGAATAAAGCTGCTATGAACATCCATATGTAGTTTTTTGTGTGGACATAAGTTTTTTGATAAATACCAAGGAGCATGATTGTTGTATCATATGTTTAGTTTTGTAAGAAACTACCGAACTGTCTTCCAGAATAGCTATACTATTTTATATCTCCATCAGCAATGAATGAGAGTCCCTGTTGCTCCACATCCTCACTGGCATTTGGTGTTGTCAGTGTTATGGATTTCAGCCCTTCAAGTAATCTATTACTAGATGTGTAATGGTATCTTATTGTTGTTTTAATTTGCAGTTTCCTGGTGACCTCTGATGTTGATCATCTTATTCTCTTGACATTGTTTTTTTTTTTTTCTTTTTCTTATTTTTTTATTCTTGATTTATTTTTTTCAAAATTACTTTGTTTTCGTTTCAGATGTACAGCTTAGTGGTTAGACTTTACAAAATATTCTCTCCCCCCCCCCCCCGATATTTCCAATACCCACCTGGCACCATAGATAGTTATTATAATATTATTGACTATATTCCCTATGCTGTACTTTCTGTCACCATGACTATTTTGTAACTATCAATTTGTACTTCTTTTTTTATTATTGTTTAAAGTATTACATATGTACATAAGTCTCCTTTTTCCCCCATCGGCCCCTCCCAGGCCACTCTCCTCCCTCCCCCCCCCCAATTAATCCCTTCACCTTTTCACCTAGTCCCTTAACATCCCTCCTCCCCTCTAGCATTGTTTTTCACAGAGCAGAAATTTTTAATTTTAATGAAGTTCAGCTTATCCATTATTTCATTCATGGATCACCCCTTTGATGTTATCAAAAAAGTCATCGTCATGCAGTCATGTAGCTTTTCTCTTATGTTATCTTCTAGCAACTTTATACTTTTGCATTTTACATTTAGGTCTATGATCCATTTTAAGCTAATTTTCTGAAGGGTCTTAGGACTTTGTCTAGTTTAATTTATTTTATTTGGGAAACATTTCTATTTTCACAGAATTTTTTGTTTGGACACGTCTGCAGAGGTACTTTAATGTGATTTCTCATTGTTTCTTTTAAAACCACTGGTTAAGTATATTTTTAGCCAATTATAAGTTATTCATATTAATTAATAAAATTATATAAAATAAGTGAGTAGAAGTCACTCATACTTTAAATATTCATTCTTTTATGCCTCTTTTACTCTTATTCTTCTACTGGTATAGGAGATGAAGGTGGTTCTGAATCCCACCAATTCATTCTTGAAGCAAATATTTGCATATTCTATACAGTTGACCTTTGAACAACTTGGGTTTGAACTGCAAGAGTCCACTTATACACAGATTTTTAAAAAATAAATACATTCGGCCCTTTTCATCCGCATCCTCAGATTCAACCAGTCAGTATTTTTGCATTGCAAACCACAGTTTCTCAACCATGGATTCCCAACCATGGATCAAAAATACTGCTTTTGCTCTGAGGTTGGTTGAATTCTCAGGTGCAAGGGACCAACTGCAGTTAAGTTTTAGGGGGAACCAGAAGTTATACAGATTTTGGACTGTGTGGTGTTGGCACCCCTAACCACCCCCCTCAGCATTGTCCAAGGGTCAGCTGTATTGCAGGCACCTGCTAGGACCTTTATGCTATCTTCTCTCATTAACCCTCCTAAGAGCCTCATGGGGCTCATAGGTTAGGGACCAGTTGTGGTAGATTTGTTTCTTACAACTCCATCAGATAGTTAGTATTATTCCCATTCTATAAATGAGGAAACTGAGGCTCAAATAAATTAGGTTACTTGCCCAAGACTACACAGTAGTAAGTGGTGATTATGGGTCACACTCAAGAGCTCATGCTGCTTCCAGAACACCAGCTCTACCAACAGTGATTTCACTATGAAGTAATAATCAATGAGATAAGAAGAAAAACTCAACTTGACTTTTAGAGACCTTTAATTCTAAGCAATATCTATCTTCTGGAGCTGGTTATAGAATATATCACCGTTCTCATCTCTGGGATACTTTCCACATTCCTTTAAAGAAATGCACTATCCTGGGGGCTCTCTGTAATCCCACATATTGAATTATCTCCTAATTATAAAGTGGGCTGGCAAACCAGACTTCCTGGGTTCAAATCCCTGCTCCGACAATGATTGCTGAATGACCTGAGCAAGCAACCTCTCTTGTAAGATTCCATTTCTTCACCTGTAAAGTGGAGATAACAACACCTATATCAGAATTATTATTAGAACTAAGTGAGATAATTCATGTAATGTAGTCAGCATAGTGCCTGACTCTAAGGAAATGCTCAGGAAATATTAGGTGTGAGAGAGGGAGGTGGGTATGTGGGACTAGGGTAGTATTAACGCTTGACAAATTACTCAAGCAACACAAACTAAACATTCTAAATTAAATTGTTATACAGTCCTCTTGTAAAAACCTCAAAGAAAAATACATAAAGAAAAGGTGAATGTTAATTCAGATAAGGTTATCTGTGACCTAGAAGGAATGTAAGTATATTCATTAAATTTGCTAGGGCTCGATGGTTCTATTTTAAAATCTGTTGAGAAAAAGAGAAAAGTAAAGTAAGGCATGATGTTTAGCTGAATTGAGATAATAAAATGCTGAGGCTCAGAGTTTAGTGAATATAAATTTAGCAATCATTTTTGGAACAGATAAAAGCTACCTAGGCATAAGTGGTTTATTTCTATTGGAAAGAAAGTTTAAAGAGCAAGGGTTCTGGGGATTAGCACGATATAGTAAAAGTCGTTTCACAATGATTGTTCCAGATAACAGCAAAGCCTGTAAGTACAAGATGGAAGTTGCCATTGTGCACAGGCAATTAAGATGTTATCAATAAGCACTCTGGCACTTTAACCAACTCCGCAAGTTAATTGATGCTTCAAACATGATAGAAAACAAAGTAGTAAGATTCCAGGTGAAATTTAGTGAACAGAGATGCATAACTTCTATGCAGTTATTTGTATCTCTTTAAAGGCAGTTTTTTGTTTGTTTGTTTAAATATACTTTTATTGATTTCAGAGAGGAAGGGGAGAGGGGGAGAGAGAGAGAAACATCAATGATTAGAGAGAATCATTGATCGACTGCCCCCCTGCACGCCCCCTACTGGGGATAGAGCCCACAACCCAGGCATGTGCCCTGACCGGAAATGAAGCTATGACTTCCTGGTTCGTAGGTTGACGCTGAACGACTGAGCCACACTGGCTGGGCTAAAGGCAGTTTTAAACAATGTATCATTTTCTTTTATAGAATTATTAGATGAAATTAATACTAAATGTCATAATGATTTTTCAAATAACCTAAGTTGTGTTCATAATACATGTTCAATATATAAAACATAAAGGGACAGGAAAAATCACTAGTAATTTTATATACCACACATAATCATGATTAATGTTTTTTTAATCCATCCTCATATATTTATATTTATACTTTTTCCAAGAAAGGAAAAATTCATCCAATTTTTTATTACAAGCCTTCATCAGTGAATAATCCATTAGTTAAATATTTTTGCAGATTCACTATTATTTCCTTAGGCTAAAGGAAGTAAAACTGCTGAGTCAAGTGTATGCTCTTTTTTGTGTTTTTTTTTTAAGTATAACTTAATTATAAGAAAATACATAGTTTGGCCCTATCTGGTTTGGCTCAGTGGATAGAGCGTTGGCCTGTGGACTGAAGGGTCATGGGTTCAATTCCAGTCAAGGGCACATGCCCAGGTTGTGGGCTCGATCCCCAGTAGGGGTGTGCAGGAGGCAGACGACCAATGATTCTCATCCTTAATGTTTCTCTCTCTCTCCCTTCCTCTCTGAAATCAATAAAAATATATTTAAAAACAAAAAGAAAATACATAATTTGTATCTGTTTATCTTGATGAGTTTTGACAATTATGTACACCCATGTAAACACCACCAAACCAAGATCTAGAACTTCTTCATCACCCAGAGGGTTCCCTTCAGCCAGACCCCTCCCTCAGCCACTCCAACTTCTGTCAGCTCAAATGATGACATTTTTGCTAGATTGCATTCCAGAAGTTGAATCCCTTTTACCTGTACCAGCAATAAATGAAGTTACTGATTTCTCCTTACTCTAGGTATTATGTGAGCATGTATGTGTCATATCACAGATAACCGACATAGATATACTAATCTTTGCAAGCTTCTACCATATATCATTTTGTATTTCTTTGTTTACCAGTAAAGTTGAACTTTAAAAATGTTTTAATTGACGATTTATATTTTATTATTGTTGTGATTGTGGTTGTTAATTGTATAGTCTAATGTGATTATATATCGCTTGATTTATAAAAGCTTAAATATTAAGGATATCTTTTTAAAAATATTTTTACAAGTTTGTCATTGCCTTACAATTTCTTTATGGAGGTTATTGTTTTGTTTTGTGTTTAACATGGCATTTTAACATCTGCATTGCCAAATCTGGCAATCTTTTTCTTCATGTTTTCTGCCCAGTGCCATTCTCTACCTCTTCTTAATCCCAGGATTATATAAATACCTATAGTATTCTCTAGTATTTTTATGGTTTTGTTTTTACTTTATTTTGACATTTTTAATCCACATGGAATTGATTTGGTGTTATTACATTAGATTAATATTATAACTCTATTTTTTTCTAAATCGCTAACCACCATAATTGAATAATCTTGAGTTTCCCCACTGATACTAAATGTGTCCTTTATCATAGAGTAAGTTCTTATGTATATTTCTCAGTCAGTTTTATTACCCTACATGAATTCTTCTGTCTATCCCTGTGTCAATACCTCACTGCTAAATTATTGTAGCAATATAATACTACATAATATCTGGTGAGCAAGTTGGACCTTTATTGTTCAACACATATTTTTACTTTAAAAGCTTAATTGGCTGAATAATGTGCTATAATTATTTTGTGTTAGTTAACCACACCTGGAAAAAGGTTAGACAATTGACCATGGAATCAATAAAAAGGCCCCATTATTTAACAGGTGGCCACTACCTGAATTACAGCCCTAGTGCCAAAAAGGAAATAATCACTCTTTAGACAAATGCCCTACCTTCAAAGTGATGGAAAAGATCACATGTGGAAAATAAGTAGCATGAGGAATAACAAAGAACAAAATCTAGGATTTGATTGCCATTTTCGGCTAGAGGTATATAAATGTTTTTATGAGTCATTTGATCAGATTTTTTTCCCCTTCTCTCTGGTACTGAACCAAAACACAAAGGATTAACAAAGTTGTAGAGTAAAGGCAACCTCTTAACTTTTATGTTTTATGATGTGGATTCCAGGACACCTAGGATGGCCACATATAAATACAAACCACAAAATCCTTTTCCAAATACATTCATTAATAATCTTTCTACTGCCCGCTATTTTGAATTGTTATTATCCCTTCTCCTTCCTGTATTAATGCAGATAATACATGACATGTAATAATATTGTTCTAATCCTTATGTGCAGATAAGTCAGTTGATTATGATAGGTAAAATATTGGGCTTGAGCGCTTTTTTTAGTAGAAATAAAAGTTATAGTAAGAAGCCAACTTTTAGGGAACATTTAAGAAACACCAATTAATCTTTTTTAAACTATAAGCTAGATATTGTTCTGATGCCCAAATGATATGGGAAGAATCTGAGTCACAGAAACGTTAAGTAACTAAAGGTTAAGGTCATGGCCTCATAGCTAGGAAGTTGTAGAATTCAGAAATAGTCAATTATTCTTGGCTGAACAGTTTAATTCTGTTTGTTTTTGACGACATTATCGCTTTTGATTTTATATTGCACCAGTTTCTCTATCTGAGCTAGCCTGTATATTTTTCATATTTTCAAATAAAGTAGTGTTGTTGTTGTTTTTAATAATGCCAGACAAGTGACTTCAGGACTTGGCCAAACTCTTGGTAAAAAATTGTCTAGCCCTCTTTAAATCATGGAAGATGTTAAGTCTATATTCCTAATATTATAATCCTTGTATTATTTGAAGAATAAAAATAAAAGTTATTAAAAGTTTGCTTAACTTGAACAAGAAGTTCCTGCCACATTTACCCATCATTTTTCATAGTAATATAAATAGTAGAGTAGTTATGAGTATGGGATTTGGAGTCAGGCCTGAATCTGAATCCCAGCTTGGAAATTTACTGTCTTGTGTGATCTCAGGCAAATTACATAACCTTTCTAACCCTGCTCATTAATTTGTAAACTGGGGATAATAATCTCATTTAATCCACAAACTAACCCAGCAGGAAGGGTTAGTTCGTGGATTAAATGAGATGCTAAAAATAGCATCTATTTTTAGCATCTCATTTAATCCACAAATAGCATCTATTTTTAGCATCTCATTTAATCCACAAACTAACCCTTCCTGCTGGGTTAGTTTGTGGATTAAATGAGATGCTATTTTTAAAGTATTTAGCAGAGTGTCTGGAACAATCAGTGCTCAGTGTTTTGTTGTTCTTGTCTACAAGGTTGTCATTGATATTTTTAAGAATTTATTCCTCTGGATTTGACTACTATCAGTAGATCCATCAAGTGATGAGTTTCCACTATTTCTATAATTTTTTTTTGTTTTGATTGTTTTTGTTTGTTTTTTACTTTTTCATAATTAACCCATAATACCTTGCAATGGTTAACCTAAGTTTCTAACATAATTCCTAACATTCTGAAATATAATAAATTTGAGATTTGAGACTTTTACAGTGAACAGTAATTCCTCATTATTGAAATTGGTTTGTTTGTTTTTTTCTTGAAGCTAGAACTAAATGAAAAGGGGGGTAGACATCAATTGTAAATATAATTTAAATAGAAAGCAAAATAATATCACTTCGAAGAGCATAGAATTATAAGCTCAGCATAATATCTATGTTTTACTTCTATTCCTCTCTCTGAGCCAAGTACTAAGGTAGTGATAAAATGAAGCAAGAAGGCATGTGATTATCTACCAGATATCCTAGTTGGTGTGTTAATTTTATAAAGGAGTATAAAATGCTGCGGAAGACCAATGTGGTTCTTTCATCAGTAAATCTTGTCAGAGTTGCTGATCCTGGAAAGGTGATTATTTTTATTCTAAGTCCTCCATTCAATCCCTGACGTTGCCTCTTTTTCTGCCATTTTTCTTCTGGATGAAGAAAACTCTTCTGTATTGACTCTGCTTTCATTTAGTGTGCCCTGAAATAAGTTTCTGTTACATTAGGGGATTTGTTTCAGAGACAGGCAGGTAGCCATGTCCCCCTGCTGCTTACCAGGCCTGTTTGGTTGGGAACCCTACCTTCCCTATGTGCTTTTGTTAGTGCACTGGCCATAGCTTATGTTATTGGCTGAGCAGTTGTTTAAACCAAGGGCAGGTGTAAGAATGCATATTGCTCATTTATTCTGGAAAGGCTCTTAAGCCTTTCCAACTGTGCCCTGCTGACTGTCAGTATGTTAGATAGGCAAGAAAGCAGAGAAACTGCATTCCCATGTTGCTGAAGATATTTTGAAAATTACATCTTTCACATTTACTCCAACAATACTCAGCATTTATTAAAGACACTCTATAATAGGAGGGCTTCTTTTTTCTTTTTAACTGAGGAAAACAAGTCATTTTGAAGAGTTTGCTTTTCAAAACCCCAAACTGAGAGGAAAATACTAACATTTGTTCAAAGTTCAGAACCAAGGAGGTTTTCCTTTGTGAATGGTGAACAGTAAAGGAAAATCTTCCAGTTTTCATCTTCTGTTCTTCTTTCAAAGGCCAGTGGCCATTTTCTTCTCTGTTTGGTTTACCTAATGCTCTATATCCCTATACTTATTTCTGTTTGTTCAAATATTTTTAAAATTTGTTCCTATTTTCCTTGTAAATTTTAAATATTTCTTCTGAGTTTTCGCCATTTTTGTCTGCTATTTTTTATTTTTTTGTTTGCTTCCTTTAAGAAACTGTTTCTGTTTCCTATCTTGAGTCTTATTTCTTCTTTACTTTTCCTCCTTAGTTTCTTTCTTTCTTTAGCCTCTTCTTTTTTTCAGTCATCTCTGTCCTGTGCCCAAGAATTATAATATGGGGTTGATTGTAAATTATAGGATCAAATACTACACAGTGGATAAAGCAGTGTTGAAGTATAGTTATTCATGTAAAAGATGTTTGTGGTGTGTGAAAAACAATTATAAAATATATATGTCATGATACCTTCAAAAAAAAATATATATATACAAATACATGTGTGTATTTGTATATATACATAGACATACATAGGAAAACGTGCATGAAGTGATGTGTCTATATGTTTATGGTAGTTAGTTATTGATGAGCTATGGAGTTTCAAGTAATTTTGTTGTTGTTGTTTTATGTTTTTGCCTCTCAGGATTGTTGTATTTTGCACAAAGAAAAAGTTCCCACAATAGTGAATATGTTATACAATACTAGTAAAGTTGGAAAAATAAAATTTTTATAATTCTTTGATACTATAAACAGTTTCTGCACTATGGTTTATGGTCTAGTATAGATGGGACATATTTTAAAATATAGGTATAAGCCTCAAAAGTTAGGTAGGATGAAGTATGTCATGTGTGTATGATGATGTACATGAAAACACTTTGAAAAAGGCAATGCAATTAGTAGAGTATTATAAAGATGATCAATAGTTATACAAGCATAGTTTATATGTAATACACACTCACACAAAGTGCAAAATGAACTGAAATGATAGTCAGTGTTTGGACCACACTTTTTCAGGCATGATGTTTGAACCTCACTCTGTGAGGTAAATAGGGTACCTATTACCATCCCCTCATCACAGATAAGGAGGCAGAGAAGCCTGAAAAGCAGTGTGACTCTCCTACGGAAACACTTAGTGGCTGAGTTGTACCACAAACCCAGGCCTTCTGACTGCAGTCCACAAAAGTTTCCATAGTATCAAAGGCGAGAGCAGGTCCTAAAGCCCAGGGCAGTCAGGAGAAAGTGGGAATTAACCTAGACTATGAATGGAGAGGGGACACAGACCATGGGAAGGAGGTGGAAAAGATCACATGTGGAAAATAAGTAGCATGAGGAATAACAAAGAAATACTAAATGTGTCCTTTATCATAGAGTAAGTTCTTACGTACTTACTCTGTGATAAGGACAGAAGCACCAGAGTGTACTGCAGCCCATCTCTGGTGCAGAGCAGGTGCGGTCCTTCAGAGTCAAATGTGGGCAAAACTGAAAATTGTTTTGTCTTGCTGAATTTTTTTAAAAAACAAAAAGGGACTGTTTTGCTTCTAAAATATGTCTCCTTCCAAGCTCCACGCCCCCCAAAAAATAATTAAACCAGATCATTTAAGTTTCTAACCCATAGTCCCATAGAACGATAAACTTAAGTAATAGGCAAGAGTTATTTCATTTGGTTACTTAAGAATTCTAACTGAATAGAGAAGTGAGAAGCTATCAGAACAGTATACTAAACACAAATTATGTGGATGCCAGTTTCATAAAGAATGGCAAGGCCTTACAAACCATGTAGAGGAAGGCTGAGGACAATGTGTGTGTTTCTCCCCCTGCCTCATCCCTCACAGGGAGTTAGTGTACAGAAGGCAAACGTCAATCACAAATGTCAATCATTAGGCAGTTTAACTGGCACATTTGAGAAAGTTAAGTGTTAGATTTTCATAGCATAAGTTAGCGGTGGTGAAAATACTTTGTTTTAGTGTTTTGAGTACAGTATTAACTTTTCTCTGCTGTAGAGTTTAAAAGGAGAGTTACTAACCTGGAAAACTCAAACATTACTGCTAAATAATTTGGAATTGTGTATTAATACTACCAAGGAGAAAGATGAACAAAACCAGGATTCTAGCCAAAGGTTGTAGAGGTGACTGGCTACCCAGAAACATCTGTTTATTCAGCCAACATTTATTGAGGGCATTTTTCTTGCCCAGCGTTGTGACCAGGACTGGTACAAAGGCCAGTGAAACAGAGCCAACTGCAATCTAGTGAGGGAGAAAAGAGAGCTGACAGAAGAGTGCCCTGACCCTGGAAAAAGAGCAGGAAAAAGAGCAGGCCAGGCCTGGAGAGGAAAGAGACTGGTTCCCAGAGGGGATGACAACCTCAGCTAATAGGAAGAGAAGTGTATCACCCTGAAGAGGCAGCCAGGAGGCAGGAGAGAGCAGGTTTTGTTCAGGAAACTACAAATCGTTCAGGATGTCTAGAGCAGCGGTCGCCAACCTTTCGGACCTCACGGACCTCCAGTGGTCCACGGACCACCGGTTGGCGACCACTGGCCTAATGCATGAAAAGTGATGGGGGAAGGTGACAATGGGAGCTTAAAGAGGGGATCAAAAGCCAAATCATAGAGGCCACATAAGCAACTTGAGTTTCATTATGTAGACAACTAGAGGCCTAGTGCACAAAATTCGTGCACAGGGGAGGGGGGGTGTGTGTGTCCCTCAGCCCAGCCTGCACCCTCTCCAATCTAGGATCCCTCTCACAACCCAGGACTGCTGGATCCCAACCGCTCGCCTGCCTCCCTGCCTGATTGCCCCTCACCACTTCTGCCTGCCAGCCTGATCACCCCCTAACCACTCCCCTGCCAGTCTGATCGACGCCTAACTGCTCCCCTGCCGATCCAATTGGCCCTAACTGCCCTCCCCTGCCAGCCTGATCACCCCTAACTCCCCTCCCCTGCAGGCCCGGTCCCCCCCCAACTGCCCTCCCCTGCAGGCCTGGGTCCCTCCCAACTGTCCTCCCCTACAGGCCTGGGTTCCCCCCAACTGTCCTCCCCTGCAGGCCTGGTTGCCCCCAACTGTCCTCCTCTGCCAGCCCAGTCACCCCTAACTGCCCTCCCATGCAGGCCTGATCGCCCACAACTGCCCTCCCCTGCCGGCCATCTTGTGGCGGCCATCTTGTGTCCACATGGGGGTGGCCATCTTTGACCACATGGGGGCAGCCATCTTGTGTGTTGGAGTGATGGTCAATTTGCATATTACCTCTTTATTATATAGGATGAGGAAACACTGAAGGATTTAAAACAGGACAGTTTTCATGGCTAGATTTGCATTTTTGAAATATATATTATATATAATAAAAAAGACCTGGATATCACCATTAACTACAAGGCACTCCTTAGTAATTTGATGTCTGAGGGAGATTGCCAGACTTCCACCCTTACAGGTCCAGGCCATGGGCCTTGGCTCTGCCCCACTGAGACCTCCAGCTGAATGGGTGTCCCTACCTAGTACCCTCATTTTAGAAAGGTTAGGAGAAACTGGGGCTGAGATTTCAGAGAGCAAAAATTAAAGGCAGTAAAGGATAAAATATTTACAGTGAAAATTAATGCTTCCATGTTTTTAAGCAAGTGTCCACCTAAAAGAGAGGCTCCTGCTGGCCAGTGTGGCTCAGTGGTTGAGCGTTGGCCTATGAACCAGGAGGTCATGGTTGGATTCCTGGTCAGGATACATGCCCGGGTTGCTGGCTTGATCCCAAGTCGAGGGCATGCAGGAGGCAGCCAATTAATGTTTCCCTCTCATCATTGATGTTTCGATCCCTCGCTCCCTCTCCCTTCCTCTCTGAAATCAATAAAAATTTATTTTTAAAAAATAATTAAAGAGAGACACCTTTTTCTAAAAGATGCTTCCACACTGCTCAAGGCATTTTTGGAACTGCTTTTTTGGAATTCCTTTAAATACCAGCTTGGGAGCCACACAAATAATCATTCTAGTCTCTATAGTTGCATTTTTAAATTTTTGTATCCTAAAATAAGCACCAGCTACCCAATCTGACTTATTTATCCTTCTCATTAGGACTTAGCACTGAGTTAACACTAATTTATTCCTAAAGTTAAATCCATCTTCACAAGATGAAAGTTTACCTCTGAAGACATTACCAGCCAGCTATAAGTTTCTTGACCATGAACCTCACAAATTGCGTGTGAAGTGAGGGTGATAATAACATCTTTCCTGTCTACCCCGTACAGCTTTTTTGAAGATAATACCAGACAGCATGTGCAGTACTATGTCAGTGGACGCTTTCACTGTTATTGCCTCACACTTGGCAGGCAGTTCCAAAATATGCATTTGTCCTGGAGTCTTTCTCTGTGTTCAACCCCTAATAGACTGTTCACTTCAGGAGAGCAGGGCTTGGGTCATATTTGGCTTTGTGTCCCTGGAGTCTGACATTGGGTCTCACACATAAACAGCACTCTGATGTTTGTTGAATGAATAATTGAATCTAGCTCCTTGCCTTATCCTCAAACCATTTGTAAGACCTGGAAATACACTTGAGATCTTCAGTTAAAGTAATAGGCTCAGAGGCCATGTAACTTCTTCAAGTAGGTGAGCAGTTTGTCACTTGAAAGCATCTGTTCTCATCTCTGAAGGGTCCAGACCACTGGCTGATGAAATCTATCAATCTGAAAGTATAATGGTTCTTTTAAATATATATATATTGATTTCAGAGAGGAAGGGAAAGAGAGATAGAAACATCAATGATGAGAGAGAATCATTGATCAGGCTGCCTCCTGCACACCCCACACTGGGGATTGAGCCTGCAACCTGGGCATGTGCCCTGGCGAGGAATCAAACCGTGACCTCCTGGTTCATAGGTCGACACCCAACCATTGAGCCACGCCAGCTGGGCTGAAAGTGGAAAGTTTCTTAAACCCTAGTGCTGTGATCTTAACTTTGACTGTATTTTAAAATCACCAGGAAAACATTTTCAATTCCTGATGCTGGGTCCCCATCCCAACCACAACAATTGATTCAGTACCTCTGGAGGTGAAGGCCAGGCCTGGCATCCAGTTGATTCCAATGTACAACCTGCATTGAGGTAGGGAGGGCTCTAAGATTAGACTTTGCGAAACATTGCTTTAAAGAAATTGCCTACCTAGTTCTACATTAGTGCCCTAGGAGATGGAAAAGACGTAAGGCCTGTTCCCACTTCAGTCTTCAGGGAATAAAAACTAGCACTCACTGATGGGGTGCAGGGGGAAAGCAGCGTCTGTGTGCTGAGCTGGGATTAAGTCATGGAAAGGTGGGCTTGTGCTGCGCATGGGACTTGCTGCAGAGCCTGTGAGACATTTTAGAAGTGTATCAGAGAAATAAAAGACAGTCTCTGCCCTCAAAAGGAGGGTCAGGTGTTCGTTTAGCAAACCAGTGAGTACCAGCCAGCAGGCCTGGCCGACACAAAGGTTCTGAAGGCTTTGATTCACACCAATCACCATTCTTGGCACTGGGAATACAGCTGTGAACAAGATTCAGAGTGTCTCGAATAACTGACAGTCTGTTCAAAATTAAGTAAACAGGCAATAACAGAATTGTGGGAGCTGATGACAGAAAGGAAAAGAGGTTGGTGAGATAGGAAGATCCCATTGTTAGAAGGTTTTAAGGGTCAGGCTGAGATTTCAGTCAATACAATAGCTAATAGTTCCTGCTCAAAAGAACACTGTAAAAGAAACGTGTAGGAAAAGTTATTTTGGAACCTTTGGAAGATTATAAAAAGGAGAAATAGTGCAGATGCAGAACAGTTAGGACACCTACAACACTCTAAGGGTTGGGTGCTAAGTTCCTAAATTAGGGAGACTTGGAAATGGGAAGGAGTGGTTTATAGACTTCCCAGTGAAAAACATAGCCGTTTTCATTATAGAAGCATAAATAATTTAAATACATTTCAGTCAGAAGTGAATTGTTAATATTGGAATTCTATTTTGAATGATTTACTATACATCTGAGAATGCATTTCCCATTATTAATTGCTGTAATATCTTAATCTATTTCACAACTATGTGAGAAGTTTAAAAACTGGTTGTCAAATTCCTGAGGTTAGTAAAGGTCTGAGTTCTTTTAAGAGAATCAGCTGCTTAATTTTTGTCTGTAAGCCCACACAGTCTCTGACCAAAAATACTTACCTGTTCAACACAGCCTCTGTGACAATGGTAACCCTCCACATTTCTATAACACACTCAAGTCCGTGTTCTTATTGAGAATCTGAGCTTATGTGAAACTTTTTATTAATAAGAACTAAATTTCTGTCTTTGCCTTCAAGTGAACAAGTTTTAAAATTTTCATATGTAAATGATCAGTGTGTAATTCCACTAAACTCACTGCTCTTGTTGGGCCAATGCCATGACCAGCCACAGAGTGGATAGTATTGAGTTGTCGATACATACAAGACTGTAAACTACCAGACCCTATGCACTGGAATTGGGTCTGTATTATAAGTCTGCATGTGTATTCTCACCGGAGGCTGTAAAATGTGGGCATGCTTTCAGTCCGTGCAGTCTGTGATTTATGGAGGCACATAGGTCAGGAGTTTATTATGCTGAAAATCATAATAACTGTTTTGTTTGCTCTCGAAAATCAAGTGATTGAAGCATGTTGAAAGATAAATGGGTGAAACATTTTTGATTATGCTTTTATTTCTATTGAAGATTAAATATTATTGCTGAGTAACCAGCCCTGCTAAGTATTATGATATTAAAGCTGAAGTAGTGTGTAAGCTGATAGCCCCTTCTTTCCTCTGGGTTTAGGTTTGTTATTAATCAAAACATTGGACCTGTTTAGTGCAGTGGTGTCTGAAACAAACAGTTGAAAAAGACAGCTACTTTAATTTACGGCTTTCTGTTTTTCCAGATTTGTAGGCAAATCTGTTTCTCTGTCTGGGCTTTGTGCTGTGTTCTCGTGTCTAGATGTCATTTCTTAGACCAGAGCCAACACAGTCCAATAGTTGCACGATTCTCTTATGGCATAGAAAGGAGGAAGGTGCCTTATTATGGTTTTAATTGACAAATTCTGGCAAAGTCATTTTTGAAACATGGACAGTCCCTACTAGAGGTGGATATTACACAAAACCCATATGTATTGGGGAGCAGAAAAAGCGATAATTTTTTAAATAGAAGAATGCATATATGGAGAGGTATTAATAAGTTAACTAAGACAGTGGCTTTTGATGTTTTATATCAATACTAGAGGCCTGGTGCATGAAACTTCATGCACTGGAGGGGGTGTCCCTCAGCCCAGCCTGCACCCTCTCCAATCTGGGACCCCTTGGGGGATGTCCCTGCGGGATCGGGCCTAAACCAGCAGTCAGACATCCCTCTCACAATCCAGGACTGCTGGCTCCTAACCACTCACCTGCCTGCCTGCCTGATTGCCCCTAACCACTTCTTCCTACCAGCCTGATTGTCCTCTAACCGCTCCCCTGCCAGCCTGATTGACACCTAACTGCTCCCCTGCTGGCCCGATCACCCCCAACTGCCCTCCTCTGCCAGCCTGATTGCCCCCAAATGCTTTTCCCTGCCAGCCCAATAGCCCCCAACTGCCCTCCCCTGCAGGCCTGGTCCTCCCAACTGCCCTCCCCTGCAGGCCTGGTCGCCCCCAACTGCCTTCCCCTGCTGGCCATCTTGTTACAACGTGGGGGCGGCCATCTTGTGAGGTTGTAAGGGTCAATTTGCATATTACCTCTTTATTATATAGGAGAGGAGTATTGAATAAAATATTTTAAAGGGCATATGATTCCAGCTACTTCCTGGTGGTGGCTTAGGCATCTGCACAAGAGTCATTTGGAAAGCGCTCACCACTTCCAGAAATGCAATGTGGGCTGGGTTCCCCTGACGCGTGGTCAGGGACCTTTAATAGGACCATCTTGCCACTCTCCTAAACCTGGTCCTCAACAGTGGTGACAACAGTGCGCTTTGTGGGGAATGCAGCACAGATTGAAAGAAGTGTCAGAGAAAAAGACCACCTCTTAATATGTGAAACAAAGGGCTGAGTTTACTACTTACTGAAGCAAGAAAGAGCTGTGCTTTGAGGTACAGTCTCTCTGAGCAAAGCTGGTTGCAAATCCTTATATAGATTTTTGGGTTGGGGATTGTTTAGGAGTGGACATCAGCCTCAGAAGCTCTTATTCAGGAGAGATTGTCCGTGATTGGCTGGCTTTCTGAAGCGTGTTCACTGGAGGGAGTCCGCCACTGATTGGCCAGCTTTCAGAAGCATTAGGCTGTCACTGATTAGTTGGCTTTCGGAGGTGTGTTTACTGAAGTATTTACCGAGGTGCATTTAGGCCTAGGCAAGTCATCATTAATTGATTAAATCCGGTGTAATTATGTTTCAAATCGGTTCTAGTGGTCACTGTGGAACAACTAGCCTTTTTCTAGGAGTTGGAGATTATTTTATTCTCATAAGCTAATGCTTAAACTGTAAGAAATTGAAGACACAAGAAAATCAGACTCTGAGGAATCCCTCTAAATAAGCAATGACCCTATGATGCGTTTTTCTAAATCAGGTGCTTATTAAAGCAACAGGAAGTATAAAAACTCAGGAGTTCTCCCATGTGAGATGGCGTGTTCATATACAGGGTGCCCCTCAAAATGTACGCACTTTAACCGCTGATAACTCAGTTTTGAAAATGGAATGTATTTTAATAAGCACTCCCTTTATTCAAAGTATGTGTACATTTTGGGGACACCCTATATTATTGAGATCAGTTATGAATTTGATGCAAATCGTGTATTTTAATAATAAATTGTAGAAATGTGAGTTACCTCAGTTAGTAAGATAAAGGAAACTCTAAGTCATTATTATCACACATCCTCACCTGCGTTCCAATCAGCTTTATCTGGGTGGAAAGGGGTGGGAATGGTAGTAAGACCCCACAGGTCAGCCCTGGTGAACTGTAGCTACTGAATCCTGAGTAATTGTAGCATCACTACTACTGTAACCTTTTACTTTCCTCCCAAAATCTGGGTATATCCTTAGGAGTTTGTCACATAAGTAAACTTCACTCAGCATGTGTGCTACTGCAGGGGGAAAGAAGCTAATGTAATATTTGGGTTTCATCTGAAAGTTTCAGCTGGTGTATGCGGAGTGTTAATCCTATAGGCAATTTGGCCCTATCTTCTATGATAAAGGAAAGTACTTTGTCTGCCTATTTTAAAAATTGCTTAACTAACTAGTGGGAAAGCCTTAGTAGTTTTGTTTATATATAAAAATTGAACTTTCCTCTTTCCAAATTCCTTCCACTGCCCTGAAACCTAGTCTTTTGACTTCCCCATTTATTCCTGACACCTCCTAATGGGGACAGAGCTAATCGCTTACATGTTTCCCTGCTGCTAAGGATAGCCAGCTTATGACCACTTATGAGTCAAGCACATGTTGATACCTTAAGACCAGTAAGCATTTGATAAAGTAGGAAAGCAGGGTGGTTAGATTTGTTGTAATCAACAGTAGGAGGAGGAAATTAGTCCACGGAACTGTGCCAAAAGCTTAGTTTCTGTTTGTATGAAAAAATATGTATATTTCTTTAACTCAGCTACTCCACAGAAAAGGGAGTCATAATACCATTTGAACAAGAATTTTCTTAACACATTACCTACTCTTGATCCATTTAACTACTCAAAACAAAATGAAACAAAAATCAGATAGGAGTGGCTTATTGTCAGGAGTTAGGAGTTTTGCTCTGCAGCCAGGCTCTCTCTAGCTAAGAAAGTAAGCTCTTTAAAGGCAGCTGGCAGAATGTTCTGGGAGTTTAGTTTAAGGAACACTGTGTGTAGAAGTCTTTAACCTCCCATCAGGAAAAGAACCTCAAGTGAAAACTGAGGCAACGACACTCACTACTAGAAATACAAGCCAGCAGAACAAACTCCACACATGGTTTTCAAATTCAAGTGTTTTCTGAGAAGTTGGTTTCCGTGTGGCACAAGCACTAACAAACAATAAACCCATCTTTGTGTTCTGTACCCTTATAGTTCATTTTGCCAAGGATGGGGAAGTACAGAATTTCTACTTTCTATTTCCACGCTACAATCACTGAACCATCTCTCTCCCTCTTTAGGATGTCACATGTGCTTCAGTTTGAGGATAAAAGCAGAAAAGTGAAAGATGCAAGCATGCAGGACTCAGACACGTTTGAAATCTATGATCCTCGGAATCCAGTGAATAAAAGAAGAAGGGAAGAAAGCAAAAAGCTGATGAGAGAGAAAAAGGAAAGAAGATAGAAGGAGAGGACTGGCAACCAGAACAAGTGAAAGTGTGCCTGCAGTGCATGGCCTCATGACAGTCATTGCTCCCAGCAGCACCACTTAGGGCATGGAAAGAAGTCTTTTTGAAACTTTGTCTGGTTTTGAAAACCAGTTATCTTGTTATGTAAATTGTGGACTGACACAAACACATGCTCCGGGTTACTGGAACACACTTTTATTCTGCATTGACCTTTTATATTGTTAAATGTGAAATAAAATCACTTTCCTTCCAGTTTTCATGTTAACCATTTGCAGACCGTGCAAGCCTACTTGTGCTTTTTTACCCTAAAATATGTGAAGGCTTCATTTTCGAGATTTTTTTCTAAGAAATTCCTGCAAAAAGAATATCTGAGGAAAACCTCTTTGGCTTTCTGTCATCAGGATACTAACTTTGGACTATAATAAAATATATATATATTATAAAGATTGATTTTTTTTCACATAAATATCTCAAAATAGCCAAATCAGTAGGACTCATAGCCCATACCTTAAATTATGAGGAACACCCACATGAACATTCACATCTGCATTGAGGCTAACACCTGGGTTTTATTGATGCAGTCAAGACACCGGCTACTGTCAGCCCAGCTCACTGCACACCCTGGCCTGACCCTGGGCGGCCTGACCCGGGCCACCTGCCCACTCGCCCTTCTCACACAGCAGCCGCAGGAGACATGCAGGGGCCCCATTCTGGCAGAGCAGCTCATTGAGAATTTAGCCTTTGATGGCAATCACTCACATGGGTTATTTACTACGTATTATCTATATTTAGTCAGGTTTTTATTCCTAGAATCGGAATGCTAAAATTATACCACAGGCTAACTTTCAGTTACCTCATAAAACCTCACCAGCAACATCTTTTCAGATAGTGTCTCATCAGCTCTCTCTCTCAAAATGTCATCCAATAGGCTTTTTCTAAGAACACTAGTTCCCAAAATACAGTCCCAGACATTACAGCAGCAGCAACATCACATGGGGACATGTTAGAAATGCAGATTCTTGCTGCACTGCCCTTTCCCCATTCCTCCCCCCTTCCAGAGGAAAGAAGCCGAAACTTTGAACCCAGAAGGCTTGTTAAAGAGACTCCTGGCCTCACTGCAGGTGATTCAGTCCTTGGAATTGTCAGTACCTACTAACCTTAAAGATGTGCCTACCCGGGATTCAAAAAATTTAATCCTAGGTCTGTGCCTTAAAGAATCCCCACGCGTTGCTAAGGAGACCTGTACTGAGTATACACTGAAGCATCAACCAAAGAATTGATAAATGAATTGTTGTATATCCATATTATCAAATACTTTGTAGTGATGAAGATCAATAAACCAGCTATATGTATTAGCTTATCTTAAACATAATATGAAAAAAAGGAGACCATCTGTACAAAAATTTAAAACAACACACCATTATATATTGTTTATGGATATACACATGTGTAGCAGAAATATAAACCAGGTATGGAAATAGTGGTTACCTCTGAGGAGGCAGAAGGAATATACAGAGAGCCTTGCTTGTGTCTGTAGTGTTTTATTTCTTAAGGTAGAGGGTGGGTACTCAATCCTCATTGTAGTATTCTCTATACATGTTGGTATGCCTGAAATATTTTTTTTTTCTTTTTGATCATATCTAGAACCTGAGGTGAGAAGACAGGACTCCCGATACTAACAAGAACCCTTTGTTCTCTTCAGGAAGCAGAAAGTTTCACAGAGGAGGAGAGGGACAGGGTAGTGGGAAATGCCAGCCCCCTCAAATGTGGGGCGATTAATCTCAAAGCCACCAAACAGTAAGCCAGTGTTTAGAAGTGTGTCCTGTCTTCTCATCACAAAGTTGTAACCTTGGTTATTACAGGTATTCACAAAGCAAAACTTCGTTTTCCAAACTTACTAAGTCTCTGTCAGTTATTATGAAATGTATTTACCACTTGATTTGTTTATATTGAAGTACCTACAAATTTCTGTGTCATTCTTCCTCAAATGTGTCCACCACCATAACCAGTGTGGGATTGTCCCAAGAATAGACGAATTAAACCCTCAGGTTGGTTAAGTGTGTCTTATCCTGATTTATTCACAAAGACGAGAAAGTTCTGAAATTCCACAGAGATTAGAATCTGATCAGCAGAATTTCACCATGATAATAAAATTCACTTTAAACTTAACTGAATTATAGAAATAACAATTTTTTTAAGAATATAATTAATTATCTGTTAAATACAAGGTGGGACAAAGGTAGGTCTAGGCAAAGGTAGTTGTGCGTATGCGAAATGCAATTTATTCTTGTATTATTGTTTATTAATTATAGTATTGTTTTCCATACCAACAACTATAAACCTACTTTTGCCCCACCCTGTATGATATTAAATGTGCTTATAGTAAAGTCTTTGGAAATGTCACAGCAGCGTGTTTGGGCCATATGAATTGCAAAAAAAAAACAAAATAAAACAAAACAAAAAAATCAGTTCAAAGACAAAAGACAAGCATGAAAACATGTAAGAAGTTAGCCTTTTTAAGTTCATTCTAATTTTACATTTATTTGGGCTTATTTTTCTTTTCTGTCTTGCCTATGGTGTTTTCCTGAAACAGTGAAGTCTGTTAGCATTCTTGTTCATTGTCTGTGGCAATGCTAGACATTCTGGAGAGCAGAGAAAATCAACTCCTGCAACTTTTTTTTTTTTAAATCCTCACCTGAGGTTATGTTTTCTATCAATTTTTTTTTTTTTTTTGAGAGAGAGAGGAAGGGGGGAGAGAAAGAGAAACATATATGTGAGAGAGAAACATTGTTCAATTGCCTCCTGTACATGCACCCTGACTAGGGATTGAACCTGGAACCTAGGTATGTGCTCTGACTGGGAATCAAACCCACAACCTTTTGGTGTATGGGACAACAATCCAACAGACTAAGCCACCCAGCCAGGACAACTCCTGGAAATATTTTTCTCATTTTCTGACAAGCCATTTTTTCACTTTGGTTGAACCTGTTGGCAACACTAGACCTCTTTTCTCATCAGGTAATTGAAGTGAATGCGGATCTCTCTGGAATTTTTAATGGTGTAATATCAAAACACATATTGTCACATGCCCTCAGCTCCCAGTATGCTCTGAGGCCACACAGCAATGCATCTGCTGCAGCTAAAAATGGGGACATCATAGCACAAGGTCATTAAAAAGTGTGAGGAGATGAGTGGTTTGCTGTTGTTGTTTTTAGAACAAGTTCAATAAGCTATGGTGTTCTTATCAAACTGTCACGACCACGTTTCTTGATAGGATCCGACGTGTGAGGTACATAAACCTGTTGTGTTGTGTCTGTTGTGTCAGTGTGGCCTGTATGGAAAAGGTCAGATAAATGAAGAATATTGCCCAAACATGCTGTTTAATCTTGGTGATAGCGAGGGAGAAAATGGAGGTGTGAAGTGAGTTGCCACTAAGGGTTGTATCAGTATAAGCAATTTGTATGTACGGGGTGTAGAGAAGTTAAGAGGGGTTACATTCTTTAACACTGTCATTCACACACACACACACACACACACACACACACACACACACACACACAAAGCAGGTCTGGTTTCTCCATGGCTTTGACCCAGGTCCAGGGACTTCACATAGTTTATCAGGTGACATCACTCTGCTTCCTAGAAAGCAGGTTTCCTGTCCCCTATATATTTTACCTCTTTCTTCTTTCGGCTTTTAATGAAGAGAAGTGAGGCAGGGACCATTTTTTAGAGAAATCCTTTCTAATAAGGATTTGAAGATATTTGACATCCAAGAGAAATAATAAAACACTGAGTCTTACTAAGATGAGGATTAGAAGTCCCCTGCTTTTGAAAGAATAATCATTTATTCTCCAAAGCCCTCCTCACCAAAGCTATATGAATATGTCACAGGTGCTCAGGGTTTTGTTAACCCCCATGGAGAGCTGTTTTCAGTAGTTAACTTGTAAATTAGCCCCCTAAAAAAAAAAAGAGGGGAGCCCTGATTTGCAGCATTTGCCAATTTCCGTGGTGTAAATACTCACCATGGCTGATTTCAAGCCACCCAAGGAAGCCCCAGTATGCAACTGGTTATTTCCTGGGGTTTCGTTGCTTAGCTAAAGCTTACATAGTGACTTCTGTGCTCACTAAAGAGCTCACAGAGGATTTTAACCTTGATCCAAGACCACAATCTTCACATATATTTCCACTTTATGTGAATACTTCACACAATTTGGTCAAGTTCTGGCAACATCTGCACCCTATGTTTATAGACTAATTTGTATCTTCAGATTCTCTGTTGATGCCATTTTCTTTTTTCTTTTTTTTTTAAATATATTTTATTGATTTTTTACAGAGAGGAAAGGAGAGGGATAGAGAGCTAGAAACATCAATGAGAGAGAAACATCGACCAACTGCCTCCTGCACACCTCCTACCAGGGATGTGCCCGCAACTAATGTACATGCCCTTGACCGGAATCAAACCTGGGACCTTTCAGTCCGCAGGCTGACGCTCTATCCACTGAGCCAAACCGGTTTCAGCTGTTGATGCCATTTTTAAAGCTACTGGCTCACATGAATTTTTCCCTCTGCTAGTCTTTTCTGCTTTGGTCATATGTCCAACTCAAGAAGCAAGCAAATCTTATAGGAAACAAAAAAAAAAAGGAGGGGGGAGGAAGGCAAGAAATGTAATTATAGTTCCTTGAAATATAATGTGCAAATTCATCATTTACGTGTTTTTTTCTTTAAAGGTACTTGGGGAGAGGAATGGAGAGTCTTACCTGGAGAGAAGACTGACTTCTAAGTGAAATGCAGGCTTTTTTTTTTTCCTTCCCATCTGCTGGGAAGTTTTTCCTTAATGTATTAATATTCATGTTACTTGATCAGTAAGAACATCTTTTAGAGGCTTTCTTCACAGCACTAGTCAAAAAGAAGGTGTTCTTGTTTCTTTAGAATTTTTTTCATCCTTGTACGCCAAAAATGATATTGTTGCTGAAGTTTTCACACTTTTTAATAATCAAGGTGATTTTGAGAGCAGAAAACTCTTAGGTGACTTTCCCATTTACTAGTATTTTCAGAATAAATCTGGTTGGAGTTTTATTGTAATATTCAAACAGTTGAGTAACAATATATTTGTCTCAAAGTTTTTAATGATTTTCAATTACAGTTGACATTCAATATTATGTTAGTTCTAGGTGTACAGCATAGTGGTTAGACATTTATATAACTTATGAAGTGATACCCCCCAAATCTAGTGCCCACCTGACACTATACATGTTATTACAATATTATTGACTATTGTGCTGTACTTACATCCCCATGACTATTTTGTAACTGCCAATTTGTGCTTAATTCCTTCACCCTTTTCACCCAACTCCCCACTTGCAACCATCAGTTTGTTCTCTGTATCTAAGAATGACAATGTATTTGAAATGAAGGGTATCATGTATAGAAAGTTAATGACTACTTTAAAGTAATATATAGTCCATGGTTAGTTCTCAACAGTTATGAGGAATCTTAACAATTTGTGAATTTCCTCGTTTGTGTGATATGTATAAATCATTCTTTAATCTGCAATTTTTGTATCCTCACCCAAGGATATGCTTTTTATTGATTTTTAGGAAGGACAAGAGAGAGAAAGAGAGAGAGAGAAACATCTATGTGAAAGAGAAACATTGATTGGTTGCCTCCCATAAGTGCCCCGACTGAGGCTCAAACCCTCAACCTAAGTATGTGCCCTGACCTGGAAGCAAACCCACAACTCTTTGGTGTGCAGGAGGACACTCCAACCAACTGAGCCACCCAGCCAGGGCTAAGTTGCAATTTTTTAAATATATTTTTATTGGTTTCAGAGAGGAAGGGAGAGGGAGAAATAGAAGCATCAATGATGAGAGAAAGTCATTGATAGGCTTCCTCCTGCATGCCCCCCACTGGGGATTAAGCCTGCAACCCAGGCATGTGCCCTGACCTGGATTCTAACTGTGACCTGGTTCATAGGTCGATGCTCAACCATTGAGCCACACTGGCCGGGAAAAGTTGCCATTTTTGAGGAAACATTTTACTTAGGACTAGAGGCCCAGTGCATGAAATTCGTGCACAGGTGCAGTCCCTAGGCCTGGCTGGCAATGGAAGCGCGCGCATCTGATGTGAAGGGCAGGTCCCAGCTGACCTCTGGGCCCTGGGCAGCACCTGGGCCTCTGGGTCCCCACGCTCCCCCCTCTGCCTGAGTCATCGCCTGCCATGTTCTGCACCGCCCCTGATGGTCAGCATACATCATAACGAGCAGTTGAACTCCCAATCAAACTCCTGGTCAAGGGGACAATTTGCATAGTAGGCTTTTATTATATAGGATAAGAGGAATGTGATAATTTTATCTGTGTTCTAAAATTATACTATATTGTTGGTGTAAATGACCAAGAATGGATACTATCTTCCCAAGCAATTAAAGAATTCAACAAGTGATAGTTTAATTTAAAGTTAGATATGATATTATATGAGGTCCATTTCAGAGTGAAATTAAATAATGCTCATCATGTGCATACCATGTCCCATCAATCCTACACTTCCCAGCACTGCCTCCACCAGACTTGCTTCATCGGCACTTTTCCCCAACTCTATTACTGGCAATGCCGTTTTCCAGTAGCTCAGGCCAAATAGTTTGGATTCCTGTCTTTATCTCACACCCCACATCCAGTCTGTTATGATATTCTGTTGGCTCTACCTTCAAAATATATCTAGAATTTCACCATTATTTACCACTACCCGCTGCTGTCACCCTGGTCAAAGGGACCATCAACTTTCATGTGGACCGTGGCGGCAGCATCGCCAGTCTTCCTGCTTTCACCCTTGTTTCCCTATTTTTTATTACCAACTCAACAGCCAAGCAAAACCTTTTAAAAATAAGCCACACTGCTATACTCCTCTGCTCAAAACACTTAAGGGGCTCCCCATTTTATTCAGAATAAAAGCCCACATCCATGCAATAGCCTAGAAGGCTCTATCTAGATAACCACTATCCCCCAGCTCCAATCGCTGACCTCCTCCCTACTACCCTCCCCGTCGCTCACCCCATCCCTCCTTCCTGCGCTCCATCAGATGAGCCAGGTGTGGTCCATCTCAGGTGCTTCACACTGGACTGTCCCTCACCCGGAACCCTCGTCCGAATGGCGGGCTTCCTCAGCTCAATGAGGCCTACAATAACCTCTCTCCTTTATTATTGCAACCCCCCCTCCCCGCTCCCAACATGCTCAATCCCTCTCAACCTCCCTCTCTGGTTATATTCAACAGCACTATAAACACCTAAGCACTTTGCCTTCTTCACTCTAGCAAACAATCAGGCAATAGGGGCTCTTGTCATCATTTTATAGAGGAGGAAGCAGCCTTAGAGAGGTTAATTACTTCTTTTTAAAATATATATATTTTATTGATTTTTTACAGAGAGGAAGGGAGAGGGATAGAGAGTTAGAAATATTGATGAGAGAGAAACATCAATCAGCTGCCTCCTGCACACCCCCTACTGGGGATGTGCCCGCAACCAAGGTACACGCCCTTGACTGGAATCGAACCTGGGACCCTTGAGACTGCAGGCCGACACTCTATCCACTGAGCCAAACTGGTTAGGGGGAGGTTGATTACTTCTTTATTGTTTACCATCCATCTCCAGTGTCCTCCATGAGGACAAAGATTTTTGCCAATTTTGTTTATTATTGTTCCAGGGCCTAGAACCATGCCTAACAAATAGTAGACACTTCATAAATATTTGTTGAATAAACAAACCAGTGCATAAAAAAAGTGATACCCAATAGAAGGTATTCCATGTTTTATAATATAATATCACCATCATTTCAAGAAATTGGGACATTTGTACACTAAAAAAAAAAAAAAAAATGAAAGGAGAATAGAACATCAGTTCTGGGACAGCTCTAACATTTGAATAAATTTAACTTTAGAAAAACCTCACTACATTACTTTTTCTCATTTTAACATAAGACACTGTGTCACAGATGGGCACAAACCCATAGACCAGTTCTGGGGAACTGCCTGCTTGTGGGAAAACACATTTCTATCTATATCACTTCCTTAAATACATGCTCATTATAAACAGCAATATTCTAATTCTTGAGCCTAGGAAGAACTCAGGGCCAACATGTGATGTGTAGAAAGCAAGGCTATCAGGCTTTAGGCCTACAACTGAGTTAATATCTTTCTCCTCACTCGAGTGGGAGTAATAGCAGCTCCCTTACCTACCTAGCCATCACAGTCCAAAGAAAGAATAGACCAGAAAACCAAGCTTTTACAAAGCATATAATGATAAGAGCTAACATTTGATGGATACTTCCTTTATGCCAGACCCTCTTCTAAGCACTTAATCTATTAAACTATCTAACTCTTTTAATCCGTATAAACAACTCTCTGGGGTAGGCTCTCTTATTAGCTCCATTTTACAAATGAGATGGAGACTTGAGGCTCAGAGAAGTAAAGTAATTTGTCCAGGTCACACAGTAAATAGAGGAGCTGGGATTTGTGACTTTCTGAGTTTCTGCCCTTGATCTCAGAGGCCACCATGCCATTCTCACTCCACGAGCCAGATTGTTTCATGGGACAGCTTACATTTACCTACAGCGTTTATAATCTAGTGGAGTCGAGGGGGGGACAGCACCCCCAAAAAACACAAAACAGGGATTTCAGTTGAAAAGAATTATATATGTGAAAACTAAATGAATGCTAGAGTAAACCAAGAGACCGGTTTAGTGGGATTAATCTGCCTCGTGGCAGAGGGAATTTTGAGCATAATTTGGAAGGAAGGGAGAATGTGGCATTAAAGAGACAGGCCACGTTCCAGGTGGAGAGAACGTTGTGCAGACAAGCTATTAAGACAAATGTAGGAGACAGCCATGTGTCTACGTGATGCCAAAACATCTGGTCAATTCCGTTTTTAAAAAACCCTCCATCAATGTAGTGAATTTCTTCAGTCAATCCAGATGTTTGGCGTCTTGTAGACAAAACATCCAGATGATTAACTGAAGATTTGACATCGTTGACTGGATTAACCAGATGTTATAGCGTTGCATAGACACTGTGTCAGGACGTTCACTTGGCCCGAGTAGAATCCAGCTGTAGAGGAGATAACGGCTCAGCAACGAGGGGGGGGCGGGGGCGGGTTGGGAGCAGAGGACTGGGGCTTGGATTTGATGCAATTGGGAGCTGCTGGAGGAGGCGTGTGGTGTAAATGATGCTTAAGGAAGAGGATTCTAACAACTGAAGGGGAAAAAGTGGTGAGAGGAAAAGTTGTAGACAGGAAAGAGGATGTTAGGAGAGTGCAGGTGTGTGTGAGGTAATTAGAGGCCAGACCAGAGTCAGGCTTGGGAAAGCAGCAGGAAGGAGCAGATCTGAAAAACATTATAGAAAAAGGACAGGAAGCCACGATGGGCTGGACAAGGGAGTGAAACTGCACATCACCCCAAGGTTGGAAGGGTGCGGGCCTGGGAAAGCAGCTGCCGTCAGCCTCACCACGGTAGGACACCGAGACGGGATCCCCGAGGGACACCTCCTCTCAGCCTCGGATCCAGAGGCCACAGCCAGGCCCACAGCGGAGGGAACCTGGAGACCACAAACACAGCTCTCATGCTAAGGTTCTCTAACCATTGTAGAGGCACCTAACTTGATTTCCCTTCAAGTCTGGTTTCATGAAAGGATTGAGAATACTAGATTCAGATGGTCAGGTATACATAACTTTAGTGAACAGTCTGAAGAGGCAAAATAAATATTTTAATGACATTTGCTTTTATACAGCATATAATGCAAACAGATGTACAGGGGTATGAGTGAATTAGATGAAATGAGATTACAAGAAACTACACAATACCTATAATACTTGACAGATTAGCATTCTAAAAGCTTGTTAATGCAAAAACTGATGGCCAAATCCAAGAATTTATTATATACTAGTAGCCCTGCACACAAATCCGTGCACCAGTAGCTCGCCAGTAGCTTGCTGCCACCCTCCAGTAGTTCTCTGCCCGCTGCCCCCTCCTGTAGCTCTCCCTACCCCCTCTCCCCCCCATTCCCCTCCTCATAGCTTGCTGCCCTGCCCCCTCCTGTAGCTCCCCCCACCCCCTCTCCCTCCGGCCCCCTCCTCATAGCTTGCTGCCCTGCCCCTTCCTGTAGCTCTCCACCACCCACTTGTAGTAGCTCACTGCCCCACCCTCCTGCTGATCCGTGATCCGGTCATTATGCTTCACAGTGTAACGACCATTTGCATATTACATCTTTATTATATAGGATATTTTAAACCCTTAGTTTATGAAACCTTGGAATGCTAACCCTTGATGTAGATATTTTGCAGGATTTTTTAAAAATTCCAAATATCATATTTGATAAAAATCAAGCTTATCTTTATAGTCGGAATTCATTAGGATTCAAACTATGATAGTTGTATATTTTAAAAATATACTCTAAATATCCATGCAATTCATGGTTTTACAAATCTGCAGTTTCAAATGTTTTCAGCCCACACAGCCAGTTGTGTGCGCTTTACAAACAGACCAGGTTTTCTCCAATGACGTCCTTGTTCAGAGAAAGAACTTCAACAGTTTCACCTCTCTTTGTTCGTGGTTTGGTGCAAAATTGAGAATCAGTCTCTCTGTCTCTTCCTCCTTCCCCCTCACCCCACCAGAGGAGGAACACAGAATGTGAGATCATAAATATATTTATGTGTTTCAAAATCACTATGGGAAAGTGGCGGGGTCAGAAACATGTTCAAATCAGTTTCCCAGGCCTCAGAAATGACAAGTCCATCGATCTGGAGTGGGAGCCCACGAATCTGTTGTTTTTGTTTTATTTTTAACAAGCTCCTTCAACTAATTTTGATGCCTATTTTCTGAAAACCAAACTTAGGCAAATGCTGCCCTGAAGCAAAATACTAGAGAGTGAAAAACATCTATTGGACATACAAAATCTAAAATGGTAAAATAGCTTTAAATTTTTTTGTTGTTACCCAAGAATCACAACCCTTAATTATTCCTTTATGTAATAAGATATTAGGTAAATTCACAATGACCTTTGAAAGGCAGAATTTTTCGCAGAAACTGCATAAAGCCGTGTACACCTTTGCAATCAAGCTGAAAAGCCCAGAAGACAAGTAGGACAGCCTGTCTGTCCTCAACTCCTAGCAGTGCTCCCTGTAGCCCTTCCTGAACACAGTGTGTGCATGATGGGGAAATGTAATTAATGATCTTTGTAAGTCTTTCTGGTTCTCCAAGGCTAAGTGAGTCACTTATTTATCAGATAGGAAAAAAACAGTTGGGTTCACTAAAACAATGGGTGATTTATCCAGGTGTTTAAATATAACCTTCCCACAGCCAGCATTTTTATAATAAATACCTCAAAATGAGTAGATAGCAAACTAGTTATTCAAAAAGTTAATCAGTGAAATGTCCCCAATCATAGCATCAAGATTAGAGTCTTTGTTCTTTACACATAATCTTTTGGGTGTCTTTTTTTTTTTTTTTTTTTTTGGCAGCACAAACTATACTACAAGACAGATGAATAGCATTTTTTTTTTCTGGTACTGTGGTTCCATTTGCCTTAAACTCAACTTATTCTAAATCTTTTCCCAAGGACATAGGAAAGGAAATAGCTTAGAAGTGTTTTATTGAGGCCCTTCATGACTTAAGGTGACACTATTGAAAGACAAATGGACTTTCAATGGACTTTGAATGATGCTTTGGCAACACATCAAGGATTTCACATGTAAGCCTAGTGGTTTGGGCTTGAGTAGTGATCCCTTCCCACTTAACCATTCTCCTGCCACTTTCAAATCCCATCTGGCAACCACCAGAAATGGTCTCTTGCCCTAGTGTGAGTCAATTAGGACCAGATAGAACTGGAAAAGAAAACCCTTAGAAATTTTCGGAACATATAAAGTACTTGCATTCTGATACAGGTTAAAACAGAAGGATTCATTTCCAGTGATCTCTTTCTTATCTCCCACATAAAAATGTTAACCTTCAATGCCTCCATTGTAACCATAGTATCGATGAGGTAAGGAATAAACAGATTCTTCTTTAGAGTATTTCATTCATTCTACTGCTTTAATAGCATTTATTGCACAGACTGGCTCTGAATATTGAACATTTTTACCCTCAATGCCATTGCTAGCCACATGGGGCCTTCGTGTGAGTTAGAAAAAGGCACCCATTCCCCAAGACACTTTACTTCCATATGTCGGAAAACTGGCAATGTACTAACTTTGTTTGAAAAAGACACTACAGCATCTGCAAGAAAAACTGTCATTAAAATATCAAATCTATGTTGCTCATCATGTGAATCATGTTCTCTCAGACATGGTACCCTTGTGTATGCTCAGTGGCACAGCTGTGGGTGATGGCTCTTCCTCTCTCCCCGCTCACTCTCAGCCAGCCACAGGCACCTAACAGTCCTCCCAGAACTCTGTAAGACTGCTCTCTCAGAGCTCACCCAAGATACTCTTCCTGACAAATACAAATCCACCCTCTTGGAATTTAGTCCTTCCACTCATAATTCTGATTCGCTTCCTTTTTTTTCTTTCTTTTTTTTTTTTACCAGCAATTTGTGCTTCTGCTCCTGTTTTCTGTGGACTCTGTTCTTAGACTCTAGTTCTGAGGACTCTGGCCCATTCTCCCCAGGATAAAATGGTCTTTGGAGCCGAGGCTTTTAGCAGGTGGAAGTTAAAAGTGCCATCCTTTCCATCTGACTTAGCCTGTACCACTTCCCTGTTTCTCACAGCAAACATTACAACAGTCAAATGCTTGTCTTCCTGTAAAATCTCCTGCACAGGCCTCTAGATTTAGTGATAAGACAAGAATTTTTAACTCGGGTCATATGCTAGTCCAGCTCACTTGCAGCGGCCCATGGCTTGTTAATGAAAAAGATCTGGAAGTTCAGATTCTACAATAAATAAAGACTTCCATGAGTCATTATCCAGGACCACAGCCTTCTGCCTCTGCCCCTAACCTTCTACAGCATCCTGAGGAAGATGGTTCTTTGCCAAACTATAATTCTATGACCACCCAGTAAGATAAAGAACAAAGACATTCTTCCTAGTCCTGTGAGCTACAAGAGTAGCTAAGGTGTCTCTCTATAGGCTGATGATGCTTAAGAATGAGGTTTTCATGATCTACTGGGCTAGGGAGTGACCATATTCCTGGATGATGTTTAGATATAGTCCATGACCTGCCACCGGCTTCTTAATATGTGTAACATGGGAAATGGATTTAGTGGCTTCTTAATATGTGTAACATGGGAAATGGATTTAGTGCCCCTTTCAAAAAAATGTCTCTGCTAAAACGGTTAGTAATATGCTACAATGGTCTCTCTCTCTCTCTCTCTCTCGCTCTCTCTCTCTCTCTCTCCCCCCCCCCCCCTTTAAATATCCAAGACACTCAATGTCTCCTGAGACTTACTGGTTGACAACGGGGCTTTAATTTTTTTCCCTCTGACAATCCCATCAAGAACTTCCTGAAGAAGAGGCAGCAATGTTAAAATCTGTGGTAGCCAGCGAAGTCGTCCAGTATCCGAAGGCCAGTTCTCTTTGCCTTCTGTCCCTTCATGTTTGTGAGTAAAACTTATCTCACCGATAGGAGAAAAAAATATTTTGTCTTTTTTTTTTTTCTACAAGTACACTATTCTCCAATCATCTCATGGGCTGGAAGTGAAGTAAACATTGATCTAAAAATGTTAAAGCACCTTAAGAACCAAGCAGTGTTTTTCCCTTTGCAACCGACATGATAGGGGCAAGGTTTAACATTTCCATAGGCATCAAAAATTACTATAGAGCTGCCCGGCCAGTGTTGCTGAGCAGTGGTTAAGCATCAACCTATGAACCAGGAGGTCATAGTTCGATTCCTGGTAGGGGGTGTACAGGAGGCAGCTGATCGATGACTCTCATTTTTGATGTTTCTATCTCTCTCCCTCTCCCTTCCTCTCTCTGAAATCAATACAAACATATTTTTTTTAAATAAAGGAAAATTACTATAGAGCTAAAAATAACTGTGGTGGCCATTGTCCTAACATGAGACCTGTTAAACCTGAAGGAAACTGCTTCCAATACAGGCATATCTCATTTTATTGTGCTCTGCAAATATTGCTTTCTTTTCTTTCTTTCTTTCTTTTTTTTTTTGAATCCTCACTTGATATGTGTGGGGGTTTTTTTAATTGATTTTAGAGAGAAAGGAAGGGAGGGAGGGAGAAAGACTGATCAGTTGCCTCCCCAACACGCCCTGACTGGGGATAGAACCCAAAACCCAGGCATGTGCCCTGACTGGGAATTGAATCCACAACCCTTTGATGCACAGGATGATGCTTCAACCAACCAAGCCACCAGGCCAGGGCCAGATATTGCTTTTTATTACAAATTGAAGGTTTGTGGCCACCCTGCATCGACCAGTGCCCTTTTCCCAACAACATTTACTTACGTCATGTCTCTGTAATTTTGGTAACTCTCACAATATTTCACACTTTTTCATTATCATTGTGTTCGGTATGGTGATCTATGGTCAGTGAACTTTGATGTTGGTGTTGTAATTGTTTTGGCCCACCAGGAACCGCACCCACATACTACTAAGATGGTGAACTTAACTGATAAATGTTGCGAGTGTTCTGACGGCTCCACCAGCCTGCCATTCCCCGTCTCTCTGTCTCTCTCCCTCTCATCTGTCCTCCCTATTCCCTGGGACATAATATTGAAATCAGGCCAATCAGTAACCCTACAATGGCCTTTCGTGTTTAAGGGAATGGAAGAGTCCCACGTCTGCTCTTGGTGAAGATGCCGGGAAGATTATTGAAGTGACAGCAAATGATTGAGAATATTATATAAGTTTCCTAGATCCAGCCAGTGGCAGGGTCTGAGAGGACTGACTCCAATTTTTGAAGAAGTTCTATTGTGGGTAAAATAATTTCCAACAGCATCACATGATTCATGAAAAGAAGCGTCAACTGGTGCGGCAAACTCCATTGTTGTCTTATTTTAATAGCCACAGTCACCCCAGCCTTCAGCCACCACCATCCTGATCAGTCAGCAGCCATCAACATCAAGGCAAGAGCCTCCATCAGCAAACAGATTACAACTTGCTGAAGGCTCAGATGATGGTTATTATTTCTTGTTAAAAAGTATTTTTTAAGTGAAGGTATGTACATTGATTTTTTTTTTTTAGACATAATGCTGTTGCGCACTTAATAGACTTGAGTATAGTGTAAACGTAACTTTTATATGTGCTGGCAAACCCCAAAAGTTTGTGTGACTTGCTTTAGTGCAGTATTTACTTTATTGAGGTGGTCTGGAACTAAACCTGCAGTATCTCTGAGGTATGCTTACATAGGACCTAGAAACTTCAGAATTTGCTGGAATGTGGTCAACAGGGGGAAAAAAAAATTTCAAATCCTGGTTTACTTGCCTGAAGAACCTCCATGAGACAGACGCTATACAGGAAACAATTCCATCTTCCAGAGTGAATATTCACTCATTTGCTTTTCAAGCCAGGAGTTTGGAAGAAGCCAGCAGGCAATGTAGTCATTTGGTAATGTCCTTCCCATTGCCAAGACAGATTAATGCTGGGAGATCTTACAACTGGTGAGTAATCTGCAGACCCTCCAAGATCCCCAAGGTGTGATTTATTTTCATACGTAGATTTCTGTCATCATCCTCCAAAGGGTGCTTTGTCATTTTCTTTGCTCTTCCCTCACTGTACACTCAAGTCCATATTACAAGGATGACATGGTTTCAAGTCATTGCCAATCTCCTCAAACCAAGTGGTGAGCACTTCAGAGACACTGCTAAATTGTGAGGGCTATATTAATAAAATTATGCTATTTCCTTTTAAGTGATTCTGGGAAGGTATGAATAGTTGTTTATTAAAATAAGATTCAGAGCCTAATCATCCTCTAGTTTTTCCGATTTGGTTTATTATGCTCTTACCTAATCCTCAGGTTGATATTTACGTCATGGACCTAAAATCTCAGACTACAAATAACCAAGTTATAGCAACTTCAAATGTGTGAGATGTAGGTTTTTAATTAAATACTCTTTGCATCTTGTAGCATTGACTGTCATTCATTCCCTACGCAACCCGACTCTTCAACTTGTATTCAAACCCATGCTGAGACTGAACAGACCTATGAAATAGGAAGTCTGAAAAAAGCACTCACCTTCTGGAATCAAACAGCCTTAAGGTTGAGTTCTGTTCCTGCCACCAACTACCTGGGAAGCCTTCAGTGATTCACATAAACTTTCTGAGCTTTGGTTTCCTCATCTGTAAGCTGGACATATAGCTTCCTCAAAAGATTGTTCGGAGTGGCTAAATGGCCTTATCCCTGTGAAGTGTTTAGCAAAGGTGCTCAATAAATACTAACCACAATAGCATTTGTTTTGGTAATGGTTATTACTCATATTATTATCTCCTTCAGTTAAAGCTTTACTGGTACTACCCTTGTCTAACCCTGAGTTCTAGGCTGCTGTAATTTCTTTTTTTCACTTTTTAATTGAATTTATTGGGGTGACATTGGTTAATAAAACTATATAGTTTTCAGGTATGCAATTCTGTAAGTCTTCATCTGTATATTGTATTGTGTGTTCATCACCCCAAGTCAAGTCCCCTTCAGTCACCATTTATCCCCCCTCTACTCTACCTCCCCTAGTCACCCTTTTTCCCTCTGGTAATCATCATACTGTTGTCGGTTTGTTCTGTGTGTATGTGTGTGTTTTGCTCAATCCCTTCACCTTTCTCAGTTGGCTACATGGGAACCAAATGGGTGTGTGCTCAGCACATCCCTTCAGCTCTGACTCCCACATCTTAAGGTCATCCCCACTGCGAGGCTATAACTTTGGGAAACTGAGCCAAATGTACTCCCAGAACCTCCTAAGGTCTGGTCAGCAGCCCCACCCCCAGACACTGTGTTGCCTAAGCGGAGTGCTGCCCCTGACTCACAGCAGCCCAAGCCATAAACCAATGGGCCCTGCCTTGGCTGAGGTCACAGTCACCCAAGAGCTTTGGAAAGCACAGATGTCTGTCCCACTCCCTGCCGTAGAGGTCTGTATTTTTAAGTTTCCTGGGTGATTCTGATGAAAACCCCTGTTGGAGACACTCTGATTTTAGCAGCTACCAAACATCCCTATCTGCTCCTCCCCTGTCTCGGAACTGGATTCTCTTTTCCAAGCTACATAAACCTGCTGCTGTTTCTCCTAAATGCAGTGAGTTGTTGACTCTGGTTACTATGAGCCCCAAACAGGTCAGAGGGACTCAAGCTGCTGATTATGGCTTCGGAACCCTCCTCCGTCTCCTCAGCCCCTTGGGCCCAACAGACAGAAAAGACATCACACTTGAGCCAAAGAAATATAATCAAGAGAGCTCCGGGGCTGAAGAATCGGTAGCAGCTAGTGTGGAACGATGGATGAGTTCAAAAGATTTAAAGGCCTGAGACTCCAACAGTGATCAAAAGCAGATAAAATGCCCTCTCCCCGCCAAGGCAATCTAACATCATGCAGCACTGACTTGTATTCGTGAAGTTCATAAAACAACCCGAGAGAGAGAGACCTTTGTTTTGTAAGAGAAAGAAAGAAAATGGAAAAAATTGATTGTGACAAGCCTTGGTGTGACTAAAACAAACCAGCAGGGAAATGTGTGTGTTGGGTATTCATGGAGGGATGTCAGTTCTGCTCACCGGGACCCCACCTCTGGCTCTATCTCCGTTCATCTCCAGATCCCAGGTACTTCCCTGCCCCCTGCCCACTGAGGTCTGCAGTCCACTGTTTCACATTTGCCTCATAAACTAGACAGCAAGCACGGGAAGAGGGAGCTGAGACCCTGAGCTGCAGGGTCTCCAGTGGGAGCTCCTTCAAACTCCCCAGAAGGCCAAGGTCATGTAAGAAACACTGTGAAGGCAAGATGGAGGTGTCCCTCACGCCATCGGATCCTGGGCACTCTTCCCAGCGTTTCTGAGCAGAGCCCATTAGCTTCCCACTTAAAATGCTTCCATCCCTCCTCCTGCTTGCCCGGCCTAAAAACAATGCGTGGCCTTGCCCAGAGTTATTCTTAGACGATTTTACAAATTCATTCATAAGAGCAACATATTTCGCTGCCAGGTATCTTTACTGATATCTCAGACCCCCCGCCTTGAGTCTTTTGATCACTTTCTTTTCTCCTTCAGGGCACAGACAGCTTTTATGCCAATTCTACTAGTATTTGGGACCAGTGTGAGTACTTTCTGCAAGGAAAATTGATGGACCCTTGGGTTCCTGAACCCCCAGAGAGCCTCTCCAGGCATCATCAGCCCCTTCCACAATGCTGCTAGGTGCCCCCTCTCTTTTTCCTGCTGGGGTCCTCGCAGGACCCGTGGAGAGGGCTGGCCTCCAGCTCAGCCCTGGAGCCCAGAGCCCAGCCATTCCCTGGCAGCGGGCTGACAAAGACCCACTTACTCCCCGACGCTGCCGATCGTGGTGTGTTCACAGCGGGATGGGATCGTCAAAATAATTGTAATAAAAATAAAATCATGGATAATATGTGACTGGAAGACCTAGCTGTTTCAAACAGGCGGCTGGAAACCCCCTTAAAAAAAAAAAAAAAAAAAAAAAACAAGAAGAATGGCCTCTCTCTCGAAGGGTCTTCCAATTGCAGCCCAGGTTCTAATTTACCCTTTTTGGCTCTGCTACTGGAACAGATCCCCGCCAAACCATTGTCTCACCGCCTGGTGATAGTCATCTTTAAGATACACCGCGAGGAGCCCCAGCACAGAATGAACCTGGCTGGGGCCCGAGCGAGACGCCACCGGGAGCAGGTGGCGGGCGGTGCGGGAGCCGGCGGGCTGCGGGCGGCGGCGCACGCGCCTCCGCGCCCCGCGGCGGGGACAGCCAGCCGTCCGGGTGGCAGCGCGGGTGGCGGCCCCGACTGCGGCCCCGCGGCGGGTCTGAGACCGCGCTCTCGTCTGGGGCGCCCTCTCGCCTCACCCCGACACGAGTTCTGTTCAGGGACTAGTCCTGGCTTCGTGGTTAATCAGCCCTCTCTGGTTTTCTTAGGGTGACATCAGTCCGCTCCGGGTCCCAACAGGCTCCTCTCCGAAGGCTCCTGCCCAGCGGGGTCCTGTGTCCGGAGACTGTCGGGGACCCCCCTGCCCAGACAGCCGCCGCCAAGCCCTCCCCAGCCCTGGGGCGCGGGGTGCCCGGCCGCTGCGCCTCTGCTGTTGATTGCTTTTGCTCCCTGGTTAAATGCCAAAGCTCAAGGTTTCCTTTCCTTTTCCTTCCCCTCCCCCCCCCCCCACATAATTATAAAAGTAGGATGTACTGGATTAAAAGGTGGGAAATTATAAAAAGAAATGGAATCACCGGAGGTCTCATCCTCCGGGCTCGATCTCTGCTCGTTTTGATGCATTTCCCTCCAGTCTTTTTTCTCTCTTTCTTTGCAACTACATTTTAGACTTTGAACGCTGGTCAGCTGCAGTCACCCTGTATCCTACTATCTTTTCCTCACTGTTGTAGCAGAAATGTCTTATGTACTTTTAGCAAATATCGCTTTAAAGCTCATAAAGAGTCTCCATAGTGAGTGTACCATTAGTTACTTAAATATTATTTCAGTTTATGGGCATCTAGGATGTTTCCAAGTTTTACTAATACAGTTGACCTTTGAACAATACTGGAAGCCAAGCAGTTGAAAATTCATATAACTTTTGACTCCTCAAAACTTATGTGCTGGGGGGTGGGGGCGGCTGGGGAGAGGTCAATGGGGGGAAAAGGAGACTTATGTAATACTTTAAACAATAAAGGATTTAAATATATATATATAAAACACTACAATCATCCTGGGTATCCACAGGGATTTGTTCCAGGACCCCACAAATACCGAAATTCCCAGATGCTCAAATCCCCTATATAAAATGGCATAAAACAATGCATACAGTCAGCCGCCCACATTCACGAGTCCCAGATGCAGGTTGAAAATATTGTTTTCCGACCTAGCCAGTTTGGCTCAGTCGGTTAAAGTGTCGTCCAGTGGACTGAAGGGTTATGGGATCTATTAGGGTCAAAGACAGGTACCTGGGTGCAGGCTTGACCCCTACCCCCATCCAATCAATGTGTCTCTTTCACATCAATGTTTTTCTCTCTCTCTCTCTCTCTCTCTCTCTCTCTCTGACTCTCCCCTTCCCTTCCACTCTCTCTGTAAATAAATAAATAAATAAATAAATAAATAAATAAATAAATAAAAATCAATGGAAAAAATACCCTCAGGTGAGGATTAACAAGAAAAAAGAAAATACTGTTTTCCAGCCGAGGTTGGTTGAATCTGTGGATGCAAAACCTGGGACTATGGAAGGCTGACTGTATACTTACTGAAAAAAAAAAAAAAAAACAACCCCCAAATACACGTAGACCGGTGCAATTCAAACCTGCATTGTGCAAGGATCACCTGTAGGTAGACCATCTGCACCCTTCCCCATGTTTGCCCCGGGGTTGTTGGTTGGCAAAGTATATAGGCCCCAACCAAGAGTCTCACCCCGTCTGTGGGGAAGAGTGAGAACACGTGGAAGCTTCTGCTCTTTTCCACCTGCTGATAGTGGAGAACGGGTGGAGGGCTGAGTGTGTGCGGAGCAGCAGGATGAGCCTTTGTGCCTGTGAAGCCGGAGGTCACAGGTTTTGCCATGGAGATGGGGGCAGAGGGGGGAAGCACCTCCCACACAGGTGAGAAAGAGAGGCCAGGAAAAGGCGTCAGCTGGCCCTTAAGGGGAAGTTAAGTGGCTAATGATTTTAGAACACTGATGATGCACACTCAATTTTAATTCTGTTAGTTACACACTCCAATGTATTATTTGGGAAAACACTTCTTAATCTTGTTTTCTTACTTAAAATAATCAAAGAAACACAGGAGAAAGGATTGGGCCTACGTGAAGGAAGAGTACCACCCATTGGAGCCTTTTCCGCCTTGCTGTGACCTGCCCCTCTGCAAAGCCCCTGTCCCTTTTATGAGAGACTGGTGTAACGTGTTTGTAAGATTGCAGATATCTAGGATTAGCAGAGCCCATGAGCCATCCACAACTCCTGTGAGCCCTTACATAAGCCTACTTCTATTCATCTCCTGGAAGTCACCTTGACTAAACTTGTGATAGGAGAAGGAGGTGGTGGGAGAAAGGTGGTGGTTGGAGAATAAACTCAACCTCCCAGAGCCTTTTTTCTGGATCTAACACACTCTCATGCGTTAGTCTGGTCGCTAAAGAGCATGCAATCCTACTGGCTGTGTGAATGCCAGTACTGCAGGTCCTGCTGGTGCTGGAGTTGTGACTTTCTGTAACCCACGGGACAAGCAGGAACAGCCAGCCCTTGGCATCTCCCTCTCTACTTGGTCTGAGAGAAAATGTGGCACTAACCCTGCCCTCTGACTGAGCCAGTTTTCTCTACACCATCTCTGTGAGGGAAGCTAGACTGACCAACTGGCAACCTCCTCGGTCTTGATTTAACTTTGCACCACAAAGCAGGCACTTTGTGTCCCTGGCATATCCTTTGCGAAGTAGCTGTCCATACTTGACCCATCTGAGATCTAGCAGTATGGCAGTGATACGATTTCAGAAAGACGGAGACAGGCCATGGTGGCGTTCTTTCCCCCGCTGAACCCAGAGGTGCCTGCCTCTCCCCCTGCCCCTTTCCAAAGCAGCCCCCTCTCCTGACCGTGCAGCCATCCCCTCCTAACCCACTGCCTCGTCTCAGTGGTCTCCACCCGGAAGACAGGTCCTGTGGCGAGCCCACGGGGTGGTATTTGCTCTAGGAGTAGCCTTCTGAGGGCAACACTTCAGACCTGGCTGCCAGCAATCAACCCACCAGCTCCCAAATCCCACATCTGCTCCTTGATTAGTACCCAGGGATCCTTTCGGCTCCCATTTCATAGGGCTGGGGAAAAGCCAGCTCCAGCCTCATCACGTCCAGTGAGGTCAGACCCTCCCAGCCTGGCCGCTCAGCATCTCTTCCTCCAGCACCACATTCTCCAGGCACTTGCTGACCCTGCTGTGTTCTGCCTGCTAAAAAAAAGTCACCTGCTTTTCAAATTCTTTCCACTCTCCTCCCAGTTATGTGTGATAGCCTTTTAGAAGCTTAAAAATAACATTTGTTTCCCCAGTGGTTTTGTATATTTCCATTTGTCGGATCTCATTTTGTTCCATGTGTTTCTAAGGGAACAGAAATCAAAATGGTTTTCGTCCTACTTCCTATACTGGCCTGACTGATGTTGTCAGACAGGAATTGTCCTTCAGCCCAGGGTGGGTACACGCAACCATAAGCTGGGCCTTGATGCAGTAACTATACAAACTACAGAGACAATGGACAATGGCTATTGGAAAACCTACTTCATTGTACTTCCTTCAATCAAGCAGAGATTTTTTTCATAGATTCAAGCCATTTGGCATGTATATAATAACATTGATGATATTGATAACTATATAAAAATGGGTTATACATTGTATACAATGATGCAATGATACAAACATTGATAATAATATAAAAATGGGTTATATTATAATCATGAGCCAAGACACTGTGTCCCATTATTAAAATAAAACTGAGGGAAATATAAAAAGCCAAAATGGGTGGCTTGAGTTACTGAAAGGGATGCATTGGGGGGCTTCTGGGGAAAAAAACACCACATGCATAAAATGTTCTAGAATGTTGCAGAAAATATGCAGAAAACATTGAAGATCCAGGTGATAGTTTCATAAATATGTCCACTTTGTGAAGATTCATTGAGCTCTATATTTACGATCACATTTTTCTTCATGTATGTTTTACATTAATAAAAAGTTGATTTACAATAAGCAAGCACACTGAGGGGTTTTGTTGAGGTAAGCAATGAAGGCAAGGATTCCTTCATTCAACAAATATTGCTTTAGTGCTCACTCAGTGCTCATTGGTAAGCATGAACTTTGTACATACTAGTATTATAGAAATGGGTAAGTTAGTGGCCACAGGGCCTGGCTTCAAGGCGTTAAGAGTCATCTACAATGTAAGTTAAAAGTGCTCAATGTATGTACCAACATTGGATTCTTAGATGTGGCAAATGTACCACAGTAATGTAAGAGATGAACATTAGGGAAACTAGCTAAAGGGTCTATGGGAATTCTTTATACAATCTTTGCAACTTTTCTGTAAATCTATTTCTATTCTAAATTAAAATTTTTATTTTAAAATATTCACTATCATAAGGCAGAGATTACTTTTGAACTAAGGGAATCAGAGATGATTGTAGAAGAAAAGATGTGTGAACTGGGCCTTAAAGGAAGAATGGGATCATAATAAAAGGAAGTGGGGAAGAAGTTTTCTAGACAGGGGGAAAATGATACAAGAAACTGTGGGCTCAATAGGCAAGATATGGAAACAGCCTAAATGACCATCAATGAATGAATGGATAAAGAAGCTATGGTGTGTATATACTAAACTGAGATATTATTTGGGCCACAGGAAGAAAAAACGATATACTGTCATTTTGACAACATGGATGGAACTTGAAGTGAAATAATTCAGATAAAGACAAATACTGTCTTATATCACTTATCTGTGGAATCTAAAAAAGTTAAACTCATAGAAATAGGGAGTAGAATGGTGGCTTCCAAAGGTTTGGGGGCAATAGGTAATCACAAGGTGGTCAAAGAATACAAACTTCTGTTTCAAAATGAGTAAGTTCTGGGGATCTAATGTATAGAATGGTGATTATACTGTAGTTAATAATTCTATATTACAGACCTGAAGGTTTCCAAGCAAGTAGATCTTCAATGCTCTCACCACAAAAAAAGAAATGGTAATTATGTGACACAATGGCATGTCAGCTAAGCTATTGTGGTAATCGTTTTGCAGTACATAAGCATCTGAAGTCAACCAAAAAACCCTGCTTGAGTGAGTAATTAGACTAGTACAGGGTTCTGTAGACTAGTGGGTTGGGAGCAGGAAAGAAGTGGTGTGATGTAGGAACAACCTTAAACTGTAAAACTTAATGCACAAAAAATTAACTCTGAATTGCTATTGAAGTCCATTTTACAGAGAAAGATAAGTCAACTTGAAAACTGATAGAAATTAATATATTTAAATTACCTCCCAGGTCTGTATACATCTACCACAGAGCTAAAGGAATTAAGTTATAAGATTTATTGAACACTCACTCTGTACCCAGTACTGTGATAAGCACTTTATGCCTACTATCTTATTTAATCATCCTAAGATCCTTATGAAGCAGCTGTTACCATTTTATTTTACAGATAGAAAATCAGGAACTTCTTTCCAGCAAATACAAAAGAGTCATAAATATAAAAAATAGATACAGCCACCTGAGATCATGTTTGTTTCCAACAAGCACAAAAGTCATAAACATCAAAAATAGATAGAGCGCTTAGTGCCAGAATGTGCTTCAGTGGTTGAAATAGAACTCTGAGTTGAAAATCTGTTTACATTCACATTTTATTTAAATTTATTTTTTAACTGCAAGGAAAGTCATCTGGGACTAATTTAAGTTCTTCGAGACCTAATGGTCTTGATAAGACCATTTATCAAGTGTGTTTTGTGGAATAATTCAGACAAGCAAGTTTGGCAAGCAGCAATTATCACACGGAGTACCAAAGCCTGATAAAGTCTGGCCTCCACAGACTAGACTGGACACAGCATGGGAGAGATGCTTTCCGATTGGGTTGTAAACTCCTGTTCTGTGAAGTCAGAGACAGCACAGCTATGCTACATGGACCGCAGGATGGACATCCCAGCTCCGAGCTGTGAATGTTTCCAAATGTTCCCGAAGAAAACGGACAGGATTTAACTTTCCTATCTCAGAGTTTCAAGAAGCATTGTGACTTGCCTGCAAAGCCGAGTTTTATGTGTTTAAGAGTCACTTGACTCAATATTTACCTGTGTCATTTTCCCCCTTCTTATAAGACACAGTAAGAAACAAAGTACATTTTAGTTTGGCTTTTAATAATTCTCAAATCACGCATAAATGAAGAGTTCATCAAAGATCTATAGTTTCCATTGAAACGTTCCTTCTTTTGTTTTTTCCTATGACTTCCCTACAAAATACTCCCCCCCACCCCCCCGCTCTTCTTATTTATTGAAAGAGGACTAAACTTTTGAGAGGAAATTTTGTTTTCCTTTAATTCCTGACAAACTGTGTCCTATACCTGACCACCAACAAGGTAAGGGAGGCAGCTGAGTTACTCCAAGAAACATTTTGTTCTTGATCTTGCCATTCAATATCACAGGGTGTGATGAAAACTGGAACAAATATGGAAATCGCGGAGGTGCCAGAACATTACATTTAAAAAATGGAATTATTTGAGTCAATCTGGAATGTCTGGTTCTTTTGGTTTAGGCCTCATGGGTAGCATTGCGCTTCAAAAACAACTTGAATTGGCTACCAAGATTCCAGAAGGGTAACATAATCTTGTACCTTTGTGGAAAGATGCTTATCTTTGTCTACTGTTAGCAGAAAGAGGTTGGATTCTTCTACCTCTTTATGTTTCAAAATGAAAATTGTCCAAATCAGTTTCAAACTTGAAAGCAATTTGGAAACAAGAGTGGGAGGTGGTAATTTCTCGGGTCTTTTTCAGTTTGTGTTGTTCTTAATTTGAACTAAACACCCCAGCATGAATCAAATCCTCTACAGCTACAGAACTGGGAGTGTTGGGGGAGGTTCATCATTACCACTCTCCTTCACGTGATTTGGCAATTAAAGAAGAGGTCTCGGAGTTAGTAATCCTGAATACAAGACTCAGACCTGCTGCAGAGACAGACACTTCTGTGAGACCCAGGAGCAAGTGGTAGCTCAACTCCCCTCCTGGAAAATGCAGTTCGGAACCTGGGGACCTGCACCCCCTGGGACCCATGCTGTTACCTCCACCAAGGCCTCCACCAAGAGCTGTGAACACAGGACAGGTCTCACTTCTCCCCTGTAACCAACACTCAAAGTTATAGGGGTGTGTCTGACCTCAGGAAAGCATTGGGGAAAACCAAAGGGAATTACAACATAGAAAGGAAGGAATTTTAAGCTGTCATCTAATAAAGAGGGGGGAAAAAAGCCCCATCGAGTTAAGGGGACACACCCGACTCCTAATCTTGTTGACGTATTGTCCCCTAGTGGAAATGAATCCCCACTGTGGGGCTCTGTTGCTTCTTCCCATGGGGTGAGTCTAACTCCAGCTTCCTCTTTTCAATGCAGTTCACTCACATCGCCCCGCCTGGCCAACCCGGCCTAGAAGACTCCGATGGCTCCGGCAGGACAACCCATGGCGTCTCGCAAGAGTCCAGGGCCCAGCTCCCTTGAAGGCCTCACCTTCAGACATGGCTCTGCATTTTTCCCCTGGGAAAGTATACACCTAACACACACAGAAAAAATAAATAAGTAAAAATAAAAAAATAATACACACAGACACACATTCCCCCTCCACACCATTATCACATAGAAAAAAGGCAACAGTGATGCGATAATCTTGCCCAGTACAGTGCTTCTCAACCTTGAATGTGCAAGTAAATCACCTGGAGTGGGGGCTGAAACTGAACTTCTTTTGTTTGTTTTTTAAAGATATATTTTTATTAGAGGCCCTATGCACAAATTTGTGGAAACGGCTTGGCCCTCGCAGCCCCTCGCAGCCCCTCACAGCCCCGGCTTCGTCTGGAAGGTCATCTGGACGGTTGTCCAGAAGGATGTCCAGGTTGTTCTGCTGTTCGGTCTAATTAGCATATTAGCTCTTTAATATATAGGGAAAGGGAAAGAGAAATAGGAACATCAATGAGGGAGAATCATTGACTGGCTGCCTCCTGCATGCCCTCTACTGGGGATCGAGCCCACAACCTGGACATATGCCCTGAGCGGGAATCAAACTAACCCTCCTGGTTCCTAGTCAACACTCAACCACTGAGCTGCACCGGCCGGGCTGAAACTGTATTTCTAACAAGCTCCCAGGTGGTCCTGCTGCTACATGTCCCATATGCTGAATAGCAAGGATCTAATTAATATACAATCCATAGTCAGCATTATTCAGTTGCCTCAAAATATCTTTTCCAGTGAAGTTCTTATTCTTTTCCAATGCAGGATCCAGTCAGGAATCACTGCATTACATTTGGCCATCTTGTCCCTTTAGGCAGAGGTTGTGAGCTTTTTATTGACTTCTCACTTAGTTACACAGAGACCCAGTGGAAGTGTTATATCCCCCCCGAGAGACCCTCTCCATTAAATATTTGAACAAGGACCACGCTCCTCACAATCGCAGTGAAGGAGAGGCAGAGGAGAGAGTGATGTCTTGTCCAGTTACATCTGGAAGGAAGCACCTGGAGATGACACTGTAATAAGTAGGTTCTATTACGTGTGTTTTTTAATGCAAACACACATAATGACCTGGACTTTCTGAGGCAAGTGCAAGGATATGGTGCCTAACTCAGCATAGCAGCACAACATTCAAACAGCTGCAAAGACTTTTACTGCCCTTAGTCCCAGACTTAAAGATCTTATCCATTCTCTCCAGAGAAAATTAGAGTCCAATGCTACATATAAGCATGGTAACACCCAGTGGGTGTTCAAACTTCATTTCCGACTTTGCAGAGCTTAGAGTTTGGATCATTTTAATCCCTCCTACAGTAACTCTCCCAAGGGCTCAGGCAGGATGGGCCCTGGGAACATACAACTGTGCAAATCCCACTGCAATGTCCAGTGTGGGCTGTACAATCTCCCTCGCTCTGTGTGACCATCACCACTCAGTGCAACCATCATCTCTGCTTTCTCTTCCCAGTGGCCTCTGCTAAAATGCATATATTGCCTAGAAGGGAGGATGATAAACTAGTTCTTCTGTTTATCTGGCTAGCAAAGACTAAAACCTGAAGAATCAAGAAATGGATAGGTTATTTTTCAAGTTGATGGGGGAGAAGGATTATGTGACTTCACAAAGACTCCTCTATGTAGGAGGAGTGCAGAGGCAGGGAATCTAGATAAACTAGAAGCACAGTAGAACATCTGCACCTGGCATTAGAGTAAGCATCTCAAGAAAGGAGGCATTGAAAGGAGACCAAGAAGTTTCTTGTTCACCAGCCTCACACTTTGTCCTCAGGTCAACACATCATGCTCCCAGGCAACACAGGAGTTACTTCATAGAATGGAAAAGAATCCATGATTAGAAGGTTGTAGAGCCAAAACCCCTCCCCTAATATGGCATTCCCATACAACATTTTTATAGAAGAATTTTAGTCTCTGCTTGAGCATTCCCTCTGTGACATCCACAATATGCCCTTACATAATACATACTACTAATAAGCTAGTGGTTATTGAGTGCATTCAACACGGGCATCATTCTAAGGGCTTTACACACATTCATTCAGTCTTTTAATATGCACAACAGCCCCAAATTGGTGATTCTATTACATTTCCCATGAGATCACTGAGGCACTGTGAGATTTAGTAACTGGACCAGATGACACATGTCTAAATTGGCCCGAAGCAGTGGGATTCCAAGACCAATGACTTTAACCACTTCTCTAAACTGCCTTCCAAGAAGACTTGCTGCCTTGTGGAAGTTTAAATCCTAAAATATGCATCACATATATACTCACTCAACTCACAATTTTAAAATTCATAATGCAATGATTATGCCTTGCTTTTCCTATTTTCTATATTTTACTTGTGGTAGGTTCAGCACAGATGTCCCAGGGAAAGTCTTGTGCCAGAGAGGAAAGATAAAGATTCCTTCTATAATTCATCCATGACAGGAAGCTTCCCAAGGCTGCAGGGGGAATTTGAGAAGGGATTTTGAGGGGAGGGGAGGAAAGAAAAAATGGCTAAATACTATCTCTGAGATAGATGATGACTTCAAATTGATAAACTTTGTCCCAACCTTTCCATTTTGGTGTCTAATAGACATCTCCAACTTAAGTCCAAACGAAAATACTTGATTTCCACCACCACTCTCCAAACCTGCTCTCACCCACCTCATTAAATCATACCACTGGTCACCTAGTTTCTTATGTATAAAACATAGGAGTCATCCTAGATTTCTCTCTCTCTAACATTCACAGCAGTTCCACTGGCAAGTCCTATTGGTTGTACCTTCGAAAGATATCCAACATCCAACCATTTCTCACCATCTTGCCATCCCTGTCACCTCTTTTTAGTCTAGGTCACCATCATCTCCTGCCTGGATTACTGCACGAGCCTCCCATCTGGTCTACCTTCTTCTACTCTTGCTCCCCTAAAGACTCTAATCCACTTGGCAGCAGTGATCTTTAAAAACATAAGTCTCATCCTTTTCCTTTATGCTCAGGACCCTCTAATGGTTTCTCATGAAACTTATGATAAAATTAAAAATTTTCATAATTGTCAACAATGTAGATGCTATGTGATCTGGTCCCTGACCACCTCTCCAAGATCATCTTCCACCACTCTCCCCTTGCTCATTTTACTCTAGCTACATTGCCTTCTTGCTGTTCCTAAAATGCCCTAAGTTTATTTCCCTTTGCATTTGCTAGAGTGCTTACATTGCTCTTCCTTATTTCAAAATCTTTGTAGGACTCAGTCCCTGATTCCATTCAAATATCACCTCCTCAGAGATAACTTCCCTGGGCATACTTTATAAAATAGCTGTTTGACACTACCTCTAACCATCATTCTTTATCTCTTTAATCTGCTTTATTTTTCTTTGTAGAACTTATCACTCCTGAAATAATATTTTTATATTTATTGCTTACTTATTTCTAACTTATCCCTTTAGATTATAAATTTTGTGAGAGAAAGGATCTTGTCATATTCACACTTGTTTCCCCAGTGCCTGGCACATTATAAGTGCTCAATTAATATAATTTACTTTATAAATATATTCTAAAAGCCCAAAATGTGTTTTTAGATTTTCTTTCTTGCTGATATCAAGATCCATATTTCTCACTGTCTGTGACATTTATGTTCCAAAGGAAACTCAAACTCAGCATGTTGAAAACTGAGCTCATTATTACTTCCCACCTCTTCCCCAAGCTGTCATTCCCAAGCATAATTAACAGCACTAGTCTTCACTCAGGCCCCCAAGACATAAATCCAGGCATCATTCTAGATTTCACCCTCTCCCTCACCCCTAATCTATTACCAAATTCTGTCATTTCTACTTGTATCAGAATTGCTCTCAGTTACAGACAACAGAAGCCACTCTAGCTCTTTTAAGAAAGGAAAAATCATTAGGTAGCACACAGAATCTTCAGGAGAGCCCAAGAGCCCAACTTGGAGGATCTTCAGACAGGAACATAGCCCAAGTCACCCTGCCAAGCTGTCCAGTGGAAATACTGCTGCAGCTACTGCTGGTGCAAGTCCTTGGATCGCAACAAACTTCGGGGTGGAAAGCGACGGCTAGGACCACTGTTTCCAAGACGCAGTATCCCACGGCCATCCTTGTCAGAATGGACTTCATGTGCTATCTCCTTCATCACACCTTTCTTTTCTAAAACAAAGTCCTGATGGACATCTGAGGGGTAGGGCCCAGTTCACATTCCTGCGCCCCATCTGACAAGGAGGCTGGGAAAGTGTGGTTGTGGCTTCTTCTTTGAGGAGGTGGACTCAGAGTTGGGAAATTCCCCAACCATAGGAAGGGTGTTCAAGAAACGCCGGGCAGCCACAGGCATCACCCACGTCGGTTCACTCTATCTGCTATTGCCCAAGTGCGCCTACCACCACTGACTCAGCTCAAGTCTTCATAGTTTGTGGTCTTGACTAATGTGACAATCTCCCTTCTCCTTTTCTCAACTCCACACTCATGCTAGAGCAATACATCTAAAAGCAAATCTTACCACATCACTCCCTTATGTGTCATCCATTATTAAAAAACAAACAAAAAGTCCCTCAAAAGCTCTCATTGACTAAAAATGAAGTCCAAATCATCTAGTTGGCATCTAGAGCTTCTTGTGACATGGTCCTTTCTAAGATCCTCTCCTCACTCGTGATCCTGTACTTCATCTCCACCAAACTCTTTGCCCTTCTCCAAACACTGCCCGTTCTCTCCTACTTCTTTCCCTTGTACATTCCTGCTCCTTGGAATGGCTGACTCCCCAACAAACTCTTGCTCATCCTTCAAAGCTCATCTCAAGCATCACTCCCTTTCTGCATCTACCCTGATCCCTCATTCAGGACAAGACACTGTCCACTTGGCTCTGCCTCGACCCCTACCTCCATCTGTACTTATTCTATTATTTTGTAACTAGAGGCCCAGTGCACGAAATTAGAGCACGGCGGGGGTGGGGGGCTGGGGGAGGTGTCCCTCAGTCCAGCCTGCACCCTCTCCAATCTGGGACCCCTCGAGGGATATCCGACTACCCGTTTAGGCCCGATCCCAGTAGGATCCCAGTAGGATCGGGCCTAAATGGGTAGTCGGACATCCCTCTCACAATCCAGGACTGCTGGCTCCCAACTACTCGCCTGCCTGCCTTCCTGATTGCCCCTAACCGCTTCTGCCTGCCAGCCTGATCACCCCCTAACCACTCCCCTGCCAGCCTGATTCCCCTAACTGCCCTCCCCTGCCAGTCTGGTCACCCCTAACTGCCTTCCCCTGCAGGCCTGGTCACCCTAACTGCCCTCCCCTGCAGGCCTGGTTCCCCCCAACTGCCTTCCCCTGCCAACCCAGTCATCCCCAACTGCCTTCCCCTGCCAACCCAGTCACCCCTAACTGCCCTCCCCTGCCAGCCTCATCGCCCCTAACTGCTCTTCCCTGCTGGTCTGCCCCCCGCCCCCGCCAACTGCCCTCCCCTGCAGGCTTAGTCCCCCAAACTGCCCTCTCCTGCAGGCCTGGTCTCCCCCAACTGCTCTCCCCTGCAGGCTTGATTGCCCCCAACTGCCCTCCCTTGCAGGCCTGGTCCCTCCCAACTGCCTTCCTCTGCTGGCCATCTTGTGGTAGCCATCTTGTGTCCACATGGAGGCAGCCATCTTTGACCAAATGGGGGCAGCCATCTTGTGTGTTAGAATGACATTCAATTTGCATATTACTCTTTTATTAGATAAGATAGAGGCCTGGTACACGGGTGGGGGCCAGCTGGTTTGCCCTGAATGGTGTCCGGATCAGGGTGGGGGTTCCCTTGGGGCATGGGGTGGCCTGGACGAGGGGCCTATGGTGGTTTGCAGGCCAGCCGCTCTGGCGACCCAAGCATAGGCCAGGGCTGGCTGGAAGCAGGTATCTGGGATTTATTTATCTTCTATAATTGAAACTTTGTTGCCTTGAGCAGAGGCCAGGGCCGGCCAGGGTGGGTGGGAAGCTTGACTTCCTCCATCACCAGGGGGCAACCCAAGCCTCCTGCTTGCTCCAGCTCGGTGGTGGCTGCCATCTTAGTTGGGTTAATTTGCATACTCACTCTGATTGGCTGGTGGGTGTAGCAGAGTGATGGTCAATTTGCATGTTTCTCTTTTATTAGTGTAGATTGTTTGCTTGTGCATCTATCTCCATGACAGGATGGAGCTCGACTGTGAGTTCCTTGAAGGCAGAAACCATCGCCTTATTTTTGTATCCCTCACAAGGCTGACTCATGGCAGAAATGAATGAGTATGTGGAAGAAAGAACAAATAAATGAAAGTGTGAAGCTGTGTATTTTACTCTACAGTTAGAATCACTCTCTACCCTGCACAGCTAGAAGACTTTCCTTACCTTTTTAAGTTTTTATTGTTATTTTTCTTATTTCATTCTGCTTGAAATGCAACTGCTTCTTTCCATGAATTCAGAGACAATAAGCTCCTCAAAGGCAGGAAGTCGTATCTTTTTCACTTCTATGTCTGCCTATTTGTACTAGTTTCCTAGGGTTGGCAAAATAAAACCATACAAACTGGGTGGCTTAAACCACAGAAGTGCACTGTGTCTCAGTTCTGGAGGCTGGAAGTCTGAGGTCAAGGTGCGGGCAGAGCCGTGCTCCCTCCGAAGACACTAAGGAAGGGTGTGCTCCAGCCTCTCTCCTCGCTCCTGGTAGTTTCTTGGCTTGTGACAGCAGAACCCTAATCTTCACATGGCGTTCTCCCCGTGTGCCTGGTCTCGGGGTCCAAATTTATCTTCCATAAAGACAGTCACTTTGGATTAGGGCCCACCCTAATGACTTCATCTTAACTCGATCATCTGCAAAGACCCTATTTCCAAATAAGGCCACATTCACAGAGATGGGGGGGGTTAGGACTTCAACATATCTGAGGGGGGGAGCACAATTTAACCCATAATTATCCCATGTCCAGCAAAGTGTCTTACAGTTAACAGGTGTTCAGTTAAGGTTTGTTAAAGACCTTGAGGGCCCCTAGTGAGACCTGGCTTCTAGCCAGTGTGTTTGAGACCCTCCGCCCACAGGCAGGGGTGAGGTGAGTGAGCGTTGTCTGGGGGACACATCATTCTCTGCTAAATCTCTGCAGGGCTGGTGGGTGGAGAGGGGCTGTAGTGAATACAGGTTATCACCTCTTCGAAAACAGTATTTTCTCCCAGGAAGGTTATAATATCCTTGGGCTCATCTGTGGATAAGAAGAAAGGGATTTGGGCTGGCTGTTTGCAGGGCAGTGGTGTTGGGCCAAGCGGTTGTAAACATGCCATCCTGTGGAATGTGTCTGCCTGCTTCGCTTGGCAGATTCCTCAAGGACTGGATGAGCTCCAGCCAATGTCCGAGGAGTCTCTGCCTCCTTACTTGGGGCCCAAAAGAATCTATCCCGCTGTCCAGAGTCCACTCCTCTGTGCCTTCTGATCCTGCCCTCAGTACTGGCCTCAGGGAAGAGTTCTTTTATTCTGTTTTTAAAATTTAGATACATATCTTAGAGGACTGGTACTTTCTGCATCTCATGTCATTTGATCTTTACCATAGTACCGTGAAGCAGAGTTCTCATTTAATTGCAGAATACATCATATATAAAATGAACGAATTTTATCTGTAGAACTTTAAAAAATAGTAATGAAATTGGTAATCACTGCCCAGGATAAGAAACAGAACATTACCAGTATCTTAGAGGCTTCTGTGGACCTCTCTCCAATTATATTGTCCTTCTTCCCTGCAAGAGAAACATCTGAATTTTATTAATAATACCCCTGCTTTTCTTTATAGTTTGCCAACTATGTGTATGCATCTCTTAGAGTATAATACTTAGCTTTGCCAATTTTTGTTCTTTCTATAAATGAAATCATATATAAATGGAATCATACAACTTTTTTCTTTTGGTCATCATTATATGTTTTTTTAATTCTTCCATATTAATACCTGCAATAGTAATTCAATTATTTTCTTGGCTGTGTAATTTTCCATTGTATAAATATACCAGCATCTATTTATTCTACTCTTTATAGACATTACGCATGTTACCCATTGGAGCTATTATGAAAAATGCTATTAGGGACATCTTTATGCATGTCTTTTAGTGTATAGGCAGTTTCTCTAGGCTACATGCTAGGAGGTATGAAGGATGAGGTCAGATTATGAACATTTTAATTTTACTAGATAATGCCAAAGTGTTTTTGAAATGCTAATACCAAGTTAAACTTCTGCTAACAATAGGTTAGAGGTTTCATTACTTCACAGACTTGCCAATATCTGGAATTATCAGAATTAATACTTTGACCATCCAGTGGATATGAAATTAAAATTTTTTTAAAAATATTTTTATAGATTTCAGAGAGGAAGGGAGAGGGAGAAAGAGACAGAAACATCAATGATGAGAAAGAACCATCGATTGGCTGTCTCCTGCATGCCCCCCACTGGAAATCGAGCCCACAACCAGGAATTCAATCGTGACTCCTGGTTCATAGGTCAATCTCAACCACTGAGCAACACCAGCCAGGGTAAAATTATAATTTTAATATGTATTTCCTGGATTACTAAAAAGAATAAGTACTATTGAAGTTTAACTCCTCTCTCATGAAGTATAACTTTTTGTCCATTTTGCTACTGGGTTCTGTTGTCATTTTCTTATTGATTTATAAGAATTTTTAATATACTCTGGATATTAGTTCTTTTTGATTACTGAGTGTATGTGTTGAAATATCTTCTTCATATTTTGACTTCTTTTTATTTATTTATTTATTTATTTATTTTTTGCTCTCTCTACGGAGTCTCTTGATGACAGACATTTAACAGAAGTGAATTTATCAATTTTTCTTTTATGGTTTGTTTTTTTTTTGTCTCTTGCTTAAGAAATCTTTCTTTACCCTTAAAGTATCATAAAGTTATTTTTCTAATTTATCCACTAAAAGATTTATACCTTTACCTTTCATATTTAAGTCATTATTTCACTTGGACTTAATGTTTAGGTATGACTTTTATTGCTGCTGCTGAAAAGAGTCAATTGTAACTGTTGGTCCTCTGAAGGTAACCTATGTTTTCTCTCTGATGGTTTTTATAACAGCTTTATTGAGATATACGTCACATACAATAAAATTCACTTTTTAAAGTACACAATTCAGTGTTTTTTAGCATATTCATAATTATATAACCTTCACTTCTATCTAACTTTAGGACATTTTCATCAACTCTCCCCCACAAACCCTGCATCCATTAGATGTCATTCCCTATGACCTCCTTCTTTCTGCCCCTGATAACCACTAACCTTTCTGTCTCTTTGGATGTTCTGGACAACATATAAATGAAATTATACCCTATGTGTGGCCTTTTATGACTGGGTTCTTTCACATAAGCATAATGTTTTTATGATTTATCCATGTTTTAGCGTGTATCAGTATTTCATCCCTTTTTATGACTGAACAATATTCCATTGTGTGGATATACCACATTTTGTTTATTCATTTATCTGTTGATAGACATTAGTGTTGTTTATTTTTTGCTATTATGAGTAATCCTGCCATGAATGTACAAGTTTTGTGTAGATGTTTTCAATTGCATTGAGTATACATTTAGCAGCTGAATTGTCATAGTAATTCTATATTTAACATTCTGAGGACCTGCCAAACTGTTTCCCAAAGTGGCTACATTATTTTCTCTGGTAGCTTTTAATATATTTCTTTTTCTTTTATTTTATTGTTTAAAGTATTACATATGTCTCCTTTTTTCTCCATTGACCCCTCCCCGGCTACTCCCACGCCCCAAGACTAGCCCCTACCGCCCCAGTGTCCATGTCCATTGGTTATGCTAATATGCATGCATGCAAGTCCTTTGGTTGATCTCTCACCCTCCACCCCACCCCCCCGCCCGACTCTCCCCTGCCTTCCTTCTGAGGTTTGATGGTCAGTTCGAAGTTTCTCTGTCTCTGGATCTATTTTTGTTCATCAGTTTATGTTGTTCATTATATCCCACATATGAGTGAGATCATGTGATACTTATCTTTCTCCGACTGGCTTATTTAGCTTAGCATAATGCTCTCCAGGTCCATCCATGCTGCTGCAAATGGTAAAAGTTTCTTCTTTTTTATAGCAGCATAGTATTCCATTGTGTAGATGTACCACAGTTTTTTAATCCACTCATCTGCTGATTTTTTTTTTCTTTAATTCTTTGGTAGTCTGTAGTTTATTATTATAGGTGGATTTTTTAAAATTCTTCTTCAGAGTCAGGGACTCCTGAATCTAAATATTGAAGTATTTAAATTATTCTGGAAAAAAATCTCAGCCATCACCTCTTAAAATACTGTTTCCTCTGCATTTTTTCTATCATTTTCTCTAATAATTAAAAGTATACTAGACCTCAGTCTATTCCCATTTGATTTCTTATAATTCCCATCTCTTTATCATTCTGTGTTGCATCCTGGATAATTTCTTCACTCTTGTCTTCCAGTTCACCAGTTTTCTCTTCAGCTTCAGTGCCTTATATGGCTCATCCATTAAATTTTAAATTTCAATTAATAATTTTTTATGTCTAGAAGCCCTTTTATGGTTCCTTTTCAAATTCACTCATGTTCCCTGCATATGTTTGCAAGCTTTTCGTTTTTTCTTGAAACAATGAAACACAATTTTTCAATATTGTGTCTAATTGTTCTGATTCCTGAAAACTGTGGTTTAGCTTCTGCTCTTTCCCCCACTTCTCAATCTTAGTGGCCCGTTTTCCTAGGGTGCATTTTGTTTTATCTTACTGTGAGTTGCTCATTTTCTGAAATTTAGCTGAAAATGTTCTGTAAGACCTGGATTGAAGTTGAGTTTCTCTCAGAGTATTCAAATGGCTTCTGCCAGTCTCCTGGGGGCATCAGTCTGGTCTTACTTACTTGAATTCTTCACTCAAAGTTTTTTGACCACACAGGTGGCATGAATTTAGGCTGATAAATCCTTACGAAGGCTCAGTAGTGATTTCAGTCTTGGGGGAGAAGTTGTTTGGTCCCTCTACCCAGGAAATAGGTCAACACAAGCAAGTCCCCAAGTGCTCTCCTTCTCTGTGGCAGGTTTTTCTCTTGTTCGTGCCTTTGGGATCTTAATTGGTGCCAGGGTGACTTGTTCCGTCTCCACTTTGTGGAAGCTCTAGGCTTTATCTCCTGCCTCTGGAGTTCTGTACGTACATCAGAGTGGAAGTTCAAGTTTCCTGGCCTACGCCAGGGTGAAATTCACCTTGTTTCTCAGTGACCTCTGGGTTCCTGCTGTTTACTTCCCTTTTGGGATTCATAGAATCTTTACTTTCAAGCACTTTAACAATGTGCTTATTGAAAACAAACAAACAATAAAAACCAACACACTTTGTTTTCTCTTTCATGTTAGTTGCTTTGGTTGGAAGGATCACTCAGGGCATCAAATGTGTTACACTGCTGAAACTGAAACCCAGGTGGTCTTCTCCAGATGAGGACCATGAGGATTAGTATATCCAGGTCCAAAAGCCAGCAAGTGAGTAGTGCCGACACCTGGACGGAGCCACAGGTAGCCTGACCTCTCACACAGCACTCTCCATGGTGGACAGTGAGAGGGATTTGATTTAAAGCTAGAGACTCTCAAGTAAAGGTCTCAGGGAGGCTTCTGTATTCCCTGGGGAAATGGAAGTTGATATTGTGTCAAGGAAGAGTGGCACTTTCCCTTTGCAGTCCCCTTTTCCATGTCATCTGCCCTTTAATACTATCTTCATTCATGAATCTGGCAAGTTTGTATGTTTTGTAACATAGGAAGAGGCAGGGGGTAGGGACCTTCATAGAACCAGCCGAAGTCAGAACTTTGACCTAAAGGTTATCCGTTTATGTCTTCATTCAATAGACGTTTGTTGAGTGATGTGTTGTTCCGGGGGGATTCACTGGAAGTGAGACCCAATGTTTGCATTCATGGAGCTTACAGCTGGAGGCAGAGACAGAGGAGCGGGCCAGACTTGTACGGCTAGGATGGCTGCCTCAAAGGGGTAAGCCCTGGGTGCTGTAGCAGCACTAGGAAGTGAGGGGTCAGGGAGAGATTTTTGGAAGAAGTGACATCTAAACTGAGACCTGAGGGCAAGCATGGATTGGCCAGGCAGAGAGAAGAAGAGGCCACAGTGTTCCACATGCAGGGATCCTGGGCCCAGGAGTTAAGGTGAAGGGTGGCAAGAGACAAGGCTGGAAGGTGGGCAGGGGAGATGGAAAAGGTCTTGTCTGTTGCCTTAAGAAGTTTGGACTCTGCCTGGAGGGAAGTAGGGAGCTATAGAGGGTTTTTGCTTTTTTAAAGGAGAATTCATTTAGAGAAATTGCTCTGGCTGCATTATGGGGAATGGGTTTCAGGGGGAAATACAATCATGGTGGCAGGGGACTGAGACATAGTATTTAGGAAATGGGTTTTGAAGCAGACACCCGAATTCCAATCCTGACTCTATTACTTTAGGCAAATTACATAACCTCTTTTGCCTCAGTATTTTCTTCTATAAAGCAATAGTACAATAGGATCAACCTTAAAGAGTTGTGAGACTTAAATGACTTTTCACTTGTATAGTACCTTTGACAATACTTAACATATATTAAGAGCTTGAACCTATTGTTATTTGAATAAACAGGACTCAGTGGGTGATTAAACAGAAGAGGTGGGGGAGATAAGAGTCCAAAATGGTTGATGGGGGGTTGAAGCCATAAGGAACCCAGATGGAGGTGCAAGTTAACTCAGTAAAAGGAGCCAGTGGGGCATTGATGGAGAGATGCCTCCCATCAGCTGGTGTCCTTACTTTCTTCTCTTTTACCCCTGAAACAAGGGAAGGACATGAAGAATCGGGGGACGTGATAGTAAGATCCAGTTTCTGCCTTTCAGGGGCTAACAAAACCGGTAAGTGCTTTGCTAGAAGAAACCACAGGGTGCAGATGGGATGGTTCCTGCCTGCGGTTAGGTGGCCAGGAAGAAGTCCCTGCAAGGAGTTACTGAGCTGAATTGTGAAGGTGATGGGGAGCAGGGAGAGGAATGAGGCAGGAGCTGTTCTAGGGAGAGGAGAAACATGCAAAAGCAGAGCAGCAAGAGAACAAAGCAAAGGTTGAGGAGAGCAACAGTGGGAGATAAAACAAGGAAAAGGCCGGGGTCTGGTTCTGTAAATGGTACTATGGAATTCGGAACCTTACCTCCTCTTCTCAACACCTACGATGAGCCGTTGACTTTTCTTCTTTCTCCTTTACCTTTTCTGGAAAACCTGAATGCCTCCAACACGCAAGATGCTCTTGCCCATTGCTGGCATGTAATGAAAATAGTTAACAGCAAGTCTACTTTATCAATGTGGTAGGTCGGTACACACTGTCTTTTGGGGGCCTGGACTCCTCTGTAACTCTGCATCAAAGGGGTTCACTCCAGGGAGCGGAGTGGAGGCCTGGCTACCTTTCTCTCTGTGGGACCCCCAGGGCAGGCGACGGGCTGTGATGGTAACGAGAAAGCCTCTCTGTTCCTCTTCACGTGTCGAGTCTGTGGCAAGGAGCCAGCCAGCACCCTGGACTTCGCTCACTGTCCAACTCACAACATAATTTGTTCTTTCCGCCTTCGAGACTTGGTAGAGCCACCCAAAATTTCAGCCAAAAATGTAGCTGCAGGCCAACACTGACAGAACATCCTCATGATTTTCCAACATCAGGAGTGCAGGTGTGCTGGTCCTGGCTCTCCGCAGACCTCAGTTATTGTGAACTGCCTGCAGCAGCCCACGGCACCCTCCCCCACCTTCACCCCCAGCTTCAGCCCGGTGAGTCACGGGCTGCTGATTCCACGTGCCCAGTGAAATTTCCGGAGAACTTGCACATTGGTGTGTGTCAAATAGTTGGGCAACCTGGAGTGATGGTCAGAGCTAGCCAGGGCACTTCCCAGAGTCGCTGATATTCTCCTGACTCCACCTGCTCATTCAGTATTGGGGAGGCAGCAGGTTTAGTGGAAAGCCAGACCTGGGTCCAAATCCTAGCTCAGCCACTTACTAGTGTGACCTCAGACAAGCTAAGCCTCTATTTCCTCACCAGTAAGAGCCCCTATAAAATAGGGATGATAATAACTACTTTGAAGCATTATTAGAAGGATTAGAAACAATTACATAAGAGCCTAAGGTATAGTAAGTATTCAGAAATTGACAGCTACATAGCATTTGGTAAGTTCATAGCATTTGGTAAGATTTGCACCTTAGGGCATTAGACTGCATGATCTCAGAGTTTCTGAGAACAGAGCTAGCCATCGGTGCTGGCATGCCCGGTTTCCTGCCCAGCCAGGCAATGAGGTAGGTTGGTCGTGGGGCGGGGGGGAGGTGGTCATACCCTAGACTCCAGTGTTTCTCCTGATTCTTAACTCAGGTCCCATCAGACAGCAGGGAAGTTAAAGGGCACATCTTTGTCAGTGGGTCACCCTTTCTTTGGGCAGAGACACAGAATCCCCGTGTTCAGAAAACCCTTCTGTCTTCTTTATGAAGCACTTTTATAGCTTCCCCAAGGCTAATATTTAATATATAATTTTATAATTAGCACTTCCCAGTCACCATCTCCAACTGGTCTGCAACAACCTCAGGAACTTCAATGTGACATAATCTTTAACACTCCCTTTCCCACCCCACTTCATGCACACACACACCCTGCCCCCCCCCCCACGTCCCCCCACAACCACTCCACAGAGTTGGCTGAGAAGGAGGATGCAGGAAGAATTTGTCCCCTCATTCCTGGTGGATCATTTCCTCACTCACTGCAGGTTGTATCTCAATCCAGCTGCAGTCTTCTGGACCGATTCTGGACAGGGAGTGTCAGATGTAATGCACATGTAACTCACCTTTCCGGTCTGCAAACTTAAAATCCCCTCCACAGTTATGCCTGAGCAGCCTGCAGGAATGCCAGGAGAAAACAGGATGCTGCAAGGCTCCTCAGGATAATCCTTTGGGATTTGAGCAATCTTCCCAGCCAGACGTTACAATGTGCTAACACCCTTGTGAGTCATGAACTAACTCATGGTCAACTCTGTTTGGAGAACAGGATGAATAATTGAGAGTAACTGGGTGTTTGCCTGAATCTGGACCTAACTCAGTATTTATTCTGTTTTCTTGTCTGTTTTCGCCTAAAACAAACATGTCTAGTTTCCCATCTTCCACATTTTCTGCCTAATCCTTCACTGGCTCTTAGAGGAAAGCCCAACATGTTTAACCCAGTCTAAAGACTCCATTGGGTGGTCCTGCCTACTTCTCCAGCATCTTTATACGGAGCCAGAAAAACTGGACATGAGGGCAACCACATCCTTTGGGTAAAGAGAGTGGTATACATGCCTAAAAGCCATAAACTTAATTTTCTTTTACTTTTTCTTTGAGAATAAGTTTAGACTTATAGAGAGGTTGCAAAAATAAAACAAATTTCCCCACTAACATCCTTTTTTTCTGTTCCAGGATCCAATCTGGGATTCCCACATTGTATTCCGTCTCAGGCCTTTTTAGTTTCTTTCCATCTGAGACAGTTTCTCAGTCATTTGTTGCCTGTCATGACCTTGACTAATTTGAAGAGTACTAGTCAGTTATTTTGTAGAATGTCTCTCAATTTGGATTTGTCTAATGTTTTCACATGGTTAGATTTTTGGCAAAAATACTGCAGAGGTGATGTTATGTTCTTCTCAGTACATCATATCAAGGGGGACATGATGTCAGTATGTCCTATTTACTGGTGATGTCAACCTGGATTCCTGACTAGAATAATCTTCTTTTTATGCTTAGCTTCTAAACATACTATTCCTCTATTCCTCTTCTCCAATTATCTTTATTCCTTTGGTAAGCTCATCCTTTTCCATGGGTTTGAGTATCGTCCATTTATACCCTAAATATACCAAAATTTATATTTTTATTCCAGATCTCTCCTTTGAACTTTAAACCATATGTCCAATAGTCTACTCAATCTTTCAAATTGGATATATAATAAGGATTTCAAGCCTAATATTCAGAACCAAACTGCTGAATTTCTAGCAGTTTTCTATATCTTAGTGAATAGCAACCCATCTTTCCAATAGGTCAAGCCAAAAGTCATTCTTTACTTGGTGTCATCCTTTACTTCTCTCTCTCTTTCTCACTATATCCGATCCATCTGAAAATGTTGTTGCTTCTCTATTCAAAATCTATCCAGGATCTAACCACTTCTTATCACCTTCTCATCAACCACACTGATCTAAACCCCCACCACCATCTTCCACTTGGATTATTGTAATTGTCACCCACTGATGTCCTTGATGTTGGCCTTGTCCCCTTAGTGTCTTTTCTCATTACAGCCACAGTAATCTTTCAAAAAAGTAAATCAGATTATGTAATTCACCTGCTCAAAACCCTTCAATAGCTTCCCAGCCCACCTAGTTCAGAGATAAAACGTTTTTGCAGTGGCCTACCAGGCCCTACATGATCCAACCCAATCACAGCTCTGTCATTTCATCTCTTACTGCTCTCGCCCTTGCTGTCCCTTAAAAATCATCAAGTGTGCTCCTGCTTCATGTTTTAAGTCCTCTCTTTCAGTAATCCCCCACTTAATAAATGGTAGCTCAGAAAATCCAGTTGTACAAATGGGAGCCCCATAATAATCCTTGACAATTCCCTCTCCTTCATATCCGATTCATCATCAAATCCTGTGCTTTTCCCCTCACATAAACCATGCTCAAAATTGTCAACTTCTCATCTCCTCTGCTGAAACCCAGGTTCACATTATCTCTCCTCTCTGATCTCTTTGACCACTGCCAATCGCTTCTTCTATTGCAGCCCAAGAAGACATTTTGAACTGCAAATATAATCAAATTGCAGCCTACCTACATCCTCCTTAATGGCTTCTCACTGCTGGTAAATGCAAACCACAATCCTCAACATGGCCTACACAATCCTCCTGGTGTGGTCTGACCTTTCCATACCCCACCCATGCTGGCCTTCTCTCCATTCCTCACAAGGCGCCATGCCTCCCTTGCTATGGCCTGCTCCTCTATTTGGAAAAACACTTCACCCAACCCATCATGGCCCACTCCCAGCCCTAGATGAGACCAATACACACTCACACTGTAAATAAATTATCATTTTCCCAGAGGAGTCTCCCAAGTCCTCAGTCCAAAGGAGGTTCCTTTGTTTTATATTATCAAAAACCTTCCTTTTTTACTATGGAATGCTTAGATAGCTTATAATTGCATGTACACAGTATTGGGATTACCTATTAGATTGTGAATCTTATTATAGCAAGGAGCAAAGTGCTTGACACACAGTTGGCATTCAATAAATATTTATTGAATGAATGGATAAATCAATGGATTAATGAAAATAAAATCATGCTTTTAAAAGATAGGTCTGGCAAAACAATTAATAGAAGGAAGAGACAATGAAGGGAAGGCATTCTGTATAATTAGGAGGCCCTCAGAGTTACACAGGCCAAGGAAGAGGAAATGAAGTTTTAAATTAGAGTGCTGAGAGGAGACTGTCTCTGGGGGACTGTGTTGTGCTACTGATATACCAGGTCACCCACAAACAGCCCAGCAATGCTGTGCTCAGTGCTGGTTGCTCAGTCCAAATGTGGTGGATGGTTGCCACGTGCCTGGCATGTCAGCAGTCTCAACACTGAGGGGAGTTCTGTGGCAAGAACAAAATGCACTTTCTAGGACCTCTTGTCTGTTAAAAAGAAAAAGCCATTTGGGTTTCCTGTGTGTTTGTGTGTGTGTGTGTGTGTGTGTGTGTGTGTGTGTGTGTGTGTGTGTGTTCTGAACAACCTCTGATGTAGTTGATTATATTTTTGATTCAAATGATTCCGTTACTACAAGAAGCAACTTCATTACCAGGAGGGCCCAGAGCCCAGACTATACTAGCTCCCTGTCATATAATTTAGCCTCAGTCATACCTCAGACAGTATTTATACAAGGTCACTTCTTCAGACCATGTCTAGCCTTCCCAAATGACAATATTATTTATGCCAAATGCTTCTCCTAGGGGATGGAAAACTGCCAGCTCCGGTTTAATAGGCTACACGGACAGGCTAGAAAAACACCATTTGTAGCACACACAGTTTATGCATTTAGTGTATAACTAGGAGCACAGACTGATCATTGGAAACATGGCCGAAAGCTGGCCTCAGGAAAAAAAGCCACAAAAGCACTAAGGTTTGGATCTTTCCTCTCTGATATTAGTTTTGGAAGCCCTAGGTTCAGCCAGAATTATGAATGCACAAGAGAGAGCTGCCTCAGACTTCAGTGGCTACCTGAATATCCAAAATAGGGGGGAAACCTGCAAAAGGAAATTTAACTTGGGCGTCTGTGCCCAGCAGCCATCCTCATGTGGTTGCAAATTAATGTGACCATCCAGTGGAACAGGCAGCCCAGGGGCCCTTAGTAACAGAGAACAGTCTAACCCATTGATGTTAATTTACCAAATTATTCACATCCCACAATCTGGAATAGAAATCAGCAGCCAAAAAAATGCCTCCTCTACACCTCAGTCAAAACACCTATAAAAATCTAGATACCAGGAGGCAAAGTCTGGAACATAAACTGCTCCATCCTGTTGCCAATGAGTTATTAAAATACAGAATGATGGAGCTGCCAGGGGTGTCTGGGCTAGGAACAAGCTCCATTCTTGGTGGTGTCTTTAATAAGACATTTGGTCAAAATATGTTGGTGACAACTCCTTTCTCTTAAAATCTAGTTAACGATGCTAGTCATACATTCCGCTTATTTCCTTGTGGACCACTGGGACTTGAAAATCTCTCTGGTAGAGAATTAACAAACTTCAGGATACTGAGATTTCAAATAGTGTGACCTATCTGTCCAGACTCACATGACTTGTTGATGATATATATCACTAATAAACAATCTATTCGCTGTTGTCCTCTAAATAGATGCTTATTACTCCTACATAAAACTGCTGCATCTAAGCCTTGACCATTGTGCTTCAGTGTTTAGAGTATTGGCCCACACACCGAAGGATTGCAGGTTCGATTTCTGGTCAAGGGCACATACCTGGGTTGCAGGTTCAATCCCTGGCCTCAGTCAGGGTGAGTGGGGGAGGCAACCAGTTAATGTGTCTCTCTTGAATTGATGTTTCTCTCTCTCTCTCTCTCTCTCTCTCTCTCTCTGTCACTCTCTCTAAAAATAAATGGGGAAAAATTATTCTCAGGTGAGGATTGACAAAACAACAACAACAACATAAACTGCATCTAATTTAAGTTTTAGAAAACAAAAATGTCAGATTATGAAGAGGTTTCAAAAGGACAAAATTGTTCCTTTGTATTAATAAACTTGGAGTGGTCTTATTCTTTAAAATGCACTTTAAAGGCTGTTGTATTTTTGTTTTCAAGAGCTATCGCTAAAGGAATTGTTTCCCATCGGCCCAATATTCATTAGTACTTGATATCATTATCTATTAATAATAATAGCATTAACACTTTATGATGAACACACGCTTAGCCAACAATTCCATGCCCATGAATTACTTCAGAACATTAATAAAAGAGATATCCAAAGGTGTGTGTGCAAAGACATTCACCACAGAATTATTTATTATTGGTATTAAATGTACAATACAGAACTGGTTAAACAAATTAGCCATGTGATGAAATACCATACAACCATAAAAAATCATATTACAAAAGCTCACCATATAATAAGTAAAAAAAAGGAGACGACAAAAGAATATATACCAAATATATGTCCAGACAAAATGGTATCAAAGTGTTTACCCATGCCAAAGCATCCCGGGCTCCCCCCCACACCCCACACCCCAGTGATGTGGGTGGTCTCTGAGAAGGAAGCTGAGGAGGTGACACTGACGTGACTTCATTTGTGTCTGCAGGCAGGTGAGACTTAGGGACATTTGGACAACAAGAACTTTTACTTACACTTTTATTGTCGAAGTAATTTGCTTCCTACCTGACAGCATCCAGGCAAGGAAGGGATGGCACGAGCATTTTTGCAGGTCCTCTCCCAGTGTGGTTTGCCCAGGGCTTGTGTGAGACTGCCTGTTCCTCCCTTGGAGTCGCTTTCCCTAAGTCAAGAGCGAGGAGCCGACTGCAGTCGCATAGGAGATCCCCGTGTCCGCAACAGGAAAGCACTGCCATATGGTTTCGAACAATACAGCACTCATGGGTAACCCCTGAAACCATCTTCATGCCCATTGGTTCCTACAGCATTGAGATTTATTAGAATATTGTAAATAAAACTTAGATAAACAGAAGCATGAAGCGGGAGACCCCACAGACTAAAAAAAAAAAAAAAGGAAGAAGAAGTTGGAAAAATAGACCTGTTTCATCAGCCTCTCTGGCAAGTAGATGTGGCCGATGATTTATTAAAACAGGAGCTTTTTCAAGGCATGATTATAGGGAAGAGAACGTTGAATAAAGCTTTTGCTTAAGAGCATCTCTGTATACAGCCGCTCAACTTTGCTATTTCAATGTCCTGTGGGCTCCTCGAGCTCAGTACATTTGAAGCAGAATCGTTCTCCTCTTGCCTTAGCATCACTGTTTGGATGGCACCCGAACCGAAAAGACAGGTAGAGCAATAGAGGCGGCTAAGATCTCCGCAGGCAGGAGCATTGGTCAGGAGCATGGTAAGATTGGGGAAGAGTTCCAAGGACAGACCCTTGGGGACAGGCCCCCGTTTGAGGAAGAGGGAGAAAATGTCAACTCAAAGGGGTCATCTAAGAAGTCAGAGTATGAATGAGTGTCCTCTGTACTAAACCATATAAGCATCACTTGCTTTAAGATTGAGAGTTTAGTCAAAAATACAGTTTGAAGACAACATAGTTTTGTTTTGTTGGATGCGAATGCATCTTTTCTTGGGGGTAAAATAACCAGATGTACAGGATAAGATAAAACAAAAATATACTTACATTTTCCAAGAGCTCAACTATTTCACTCAGGAGGGGAGGGGGTAACTTTTCAGGCGGTAAGTGAGTAATTACAGACTGATAAAGGCAGTCCAAAATGTTGAATAAATCAAGAAAAACTTTGTAAATGGGTATGCCTTGAAAGGCCCCTACAAGCTGTATAGACTAAGTATTTGCATTCTTTAAAGTTAAAGTGACATTTTTGCTTGAACATATTATTAAACGGTAGGAGCTAATGAGAGCTCACTTTTGTTTCCCAGGCCTTAGGGTTGTCTGGCTCCCTCTACTTGGAAGTAACCACAGGGCTCCCTCACTCAGCAGCAATGCAAGAGCATCCTACAGGACTGGAGGGAGAAAACTGTTGCCTCTGTGGTCTCGAGGCTGGGATCAGACTGGAGTAATTGTGCAGTCAATTTGGCCCATCTCGGGGACTTTGGCTCCCAAATGGCAGGGCTGTGCAGACTAAACTAGAGGTTATTTTACAAGGGCCATCAAAATCTTCATTTGCATGTGTGAAATTCCTGTGGAAAGGCTGGTTTTGAATCAAGCGTGTTGGGCCAGATTACAAATTGAATCTGCCAGTGTGAATGTGAACAGCATCAGCTAGATCTCAGCCCCTCCCACTCAGCCTTTCTCTTCCCTGGCCCAAAGCACTAGCCAGTGGTTTGAATTTCAACACAAGCGATCCCCAACATCTGCCATTTGCATTCCAGCTAACAGGAAGACATGAAGCTTTCTTAGAACAAGAAGTCATCAGCAGCCACCACCACAACAATGACGTTCGTTGAGTGCTTAACATTGTGCCAAGTGCTTTATGGGCATTGTCCCTGGATCTTCACAATAATCCCAGGTGGTTTGGTCATATTACCATTTTGCGGGGGAGAGCACTGAAGCTTAGAGAGATTAGGAACAACTCATCCCAGCTCATGAAAGCAATGGATTGAAATGCAGATAGTCTAACGTCCACATCTATGCTCTCTGTCCTTTTTGCCCGATGCCATGTCGCTTCCATATTAGTAGGCTGGCTTCAACTGGCAATTAATAGCGGCAATGAACATGGGGGTCAAAACCAGAAGGTTCTGTGATATGATTAGAACTCAGTTCCCTTTGTCATTTTTGTCGTATAATGGAGCTGTGTGAAATACAGGGAGCCCTCCCACTTGTCAATGGTGATTCTAGTTCTTCAAATATGGACATTATGCCCTAACCGGTTTGGCTCAGTGGATAGAGTGTCTGCCTGCGGACTGAAAGGTCCCAAGTTCGATTCCGGTCACGGGCATGTACCTTGGTTGCGGGCACATCCCCACTGGGGGGTGTGCAGGAGGCAGCTGATCAATGTTTCTCTCTCATCAATGTTTCTAACTCTCTGTCCCTCTCCCTTCCTCTCTGTAAAAAAAAAAAAATCAATAAAATATATTTTTTAAAATATGGACGTTATGGCAGAGTATCTGCTCCATCCCTCTAACTCCCAGTAACAGTTAACTCCGTGACTGCCATCGTTTTTGTCTCTGGAATTTAGAGCTTTCTCCGTAGAAGCTTGGGACAAAGAAAGCAGCCCATCAACAAACTCCTAAATTTGACCTTAGGGAGCAGGTGCCCACAGTGTCGCAGCCTCCTCCCCAGTTCCCCTTTCAGGGCTCATGCTAGGGATTGTCAGGGAAATGGGACCACTTCTTCTTTGGCTTAGAGATTCTTCAGAGTCATCGGTTTTAGAGGTCTGTAACCCAGGTCCCTGACATGCCTTCCAGGGAACAACGTAGCACAGTAGTGACACATTTCCCAGTTCTTGGTCCCTCCAGACATATGGAGGGGGGTGTCTGTACTCATCACCTGGACAGCAGTCTGGCAACCGATGGCCAAAGTGGTTTATAACATCTGGATAACTGTTTGCAGATGTGGCCTTCCACTGAAATACTTGATTAAAAGTTTCATACTCAGCATCTTGAAATAACTGACATGTGCACAGAGAGTTTCTATCATCTGGACCCAGAGTGGAAGCAGCAGGACCCTTGCAAACATGAGAGCAAGAACAGTTCATAGTATCTCAACAGCCCAAGAAATCCGTGAGGCCACGTGTCTACGGGGGGTCCTCATTAAAGTCAAGCCAATGGAACTAGACCTGAGCCTGGAGGTGGTAAAGTGGACTGGGCAGAGCAAGAGCTTTGGAATCACACACATTTGCATGCAAACAGACTCCACCATCACCAGCAGGGACTTCAGCAAGGACTCCGCCTCTGGGAGCCTCAGGTTTCTCCTCTGTAAAATGGGAATGCAAGTCCTCAGGGAGGGGTTGGGATGTGCCTGGCACATAGCGGGCACTCAATACATGGCTGTTTCTCTTTTTAAAAAAATTATTGATTGCGTCTATAAATTGAGTCTAACACAATTTTACTGTTAGCAAAACACCTGTAGGACTAAAAGTTTCTGTTCAACCTTTATACAGAGCATTAACATTTTTAAAGCACAAAGAATAGCAGCAGATGTTTATAATGTGTCCTTTTGAGGAGGAGCTCAAACAATTTCCCATTAAATAAAAAAAAAAATCCCTGAATTTGACTTAAAAACAGATTCAGACCAATCCTGACCCCGCCCCCACCCCCACCCCCAGTCTGCATCCTGTGGTCCCTCACATGTGGAGCTACACAACCTTGATGTCGCACAGAAAAGGGAGTCCAGCTAGACTGAAGGTTGAGACTCACCAAACCTGTAGATGGACCAGATAACATTATTCCCATGTCCTAAGTCCAGGGAGGTTAAGGAACGTTTTAAGTGTTGGGTTGGAAGTTTAGTCCAAATGAGTAGGCTCATTTTATTCACTACATCCTTTCCCCCCTTTTATTCTGAAAACCATTATCAACCTAATAATGGCTGTAATTTATGGAGCATCTGCCCTCCTCCACGGCGGTGATACACACTTTTCCTACACTATTGCCATCTAATCTCCTTTATGACCTGCCTGGAAAGCAGGCATTATGATCATCCCCATTTTTCAGGTAAGGAAATTGTAGCCCATAGAAGCTAAATAGCTTACCACAGGTCACAAAGCCACCCAGCAGCAGGCATGGAACTTGAACCCGTTAGTCTAGCTCCGAAGGCTCCTGCCAGCAGCTCTGAAACGTCACCTTACCACGCGGTGAGCAAAAAGCTCACGAACACGGCTTTTCCCACTCGCCTGAAATTGCTAGAGGAGTTATTCTGTGGTGTCCCTTGTTCACTGTGTCCACAAACTGGGCTCTGTCCACTGTTGCTTGTGGCCTCTAGAGTACCTTTTTTTTTTTTTTTTTTTTTGTCCCGAGGGCTGGACAGGTGTGCAGTACAATGGCTCCCTTTTCTCCCATCTGCTTCTCCTGGTGCAGCCAGGCCCCAATCCGTCACGGGCGGCTGCTCCCCACATGTGCTCGCAGCCCCATTGATGAGAAATGGCAGAAGCAGGTATTAAAGGTGGAGGTTCTGGCTTACTGCTCTGAATGTATTAAAAACCGTTCCCAGACTCCACATAAAGAGTTTTACACACACAGCACATACGATGCAAGGGAGACAGAGAAGCAGACATGGGGATAACCACAGTGAGACAAGTAACCACAACAGAAGTCTGGAGAGACGGGCGCGAGGAAAAGCTACTTTCACAGACCAGGTGATGGATCGCCTCCTCCGCAGACAGACAGACAGCTAAAGATACTTATTTTTATAAAAAGTTGACAGAAAGAACTCCAGACATCCAGGCCTGCTCTCTTCTCAGCCTTGGGTCCAGAGCTGACTCAGCCCTCTCTGTTTCCCTTTGCCGGGCGGGCGTTGAGTTATTCCATGCATTCATGCTAATTATCCACATCCCGCTCCTTTCTTTTCTCACAGGTCGTTTAAATGTCTGCTCGTCTGGGTTAGAAGCTGGGCGGATGCTGAATTCCCTTCTGCAGTCCTCCCCAGCGCTGCAAGACTCATACCGAGGGGATTGTTTGTGGGGGAGATTCTTTCCATTTAAAGGTCCTTCAGATGGTTACCCCAAAGAATGTGTTCTGCATTGAAGACAGTGTTCACTCCATTTATTGAGTACGCAGTAGCCAGATAATGTCCACAGCTATCTCCTTTCACACTCATAATGATCATACCAGGTAGGTATTAGCCCCATTGTACAGATCAATAGCACATAGGACATACGCAATAAATGCGAGGGACGGGGAAACAACATTGCACACTGACTTCCTCAGGGTTTCTTCAGCCTCCAAGAGGCAGAGTGATATGGTGCAGGGAGCTACTCCTGGGCCAGGACACCTGAATTCGTGGCCTGGCCTGGACACCAAACAGCTCTGTGATCTGAGCAAGACTCTTTACCTCTGTGCACCTCTGCTTATCTCACTAAAAATTAGAGGCTGGACTAGGCGATTTCTATAAACATGTGACTCCCTCTTCCTCTCGCTTTCTATGGCTATTGACAATTTTCATATTGTAGCAAATATCAACAATGTCAGACTCTAGAAGAATAAAGTCCAAAACATGGCTAGGCCATCAGCCCGGAACTGATGTCCTTCATCACCCAGCTCTGGAGAAGCGCACAGCCAACAATGTGTTATAGCAGATTCAAGCAGCTATAATGCGTTATCCTTTCCAGAGTAACTTAGCATGTGATCGCTTTTAATGACTAATTAAAGCAGAACATCAAACCCTGAGGCATCATCACAGATGCAGTTGTTTTGCCACCTTGGACCTGAGAGGTTTCCTTTTAGAAAATAGATACTTGGTTTTAGTTAGTTATTGCAAACCACCCCCAAAACCAATGGTTGACAACAACTATTTACTATGATCTTTCATAGGTCTGGGGCTTTTAGGGCTCAGCTGGGTGTCCTCTTTTAGGGTCCCTCATATAATTTCTGTTGCATGCAGGCAGAGGCTGGAGTCTTCTAAAGATTTCTTCATTCCCATGTCTGGCATGTGGGCGGGGATGACTGTGGACTTATCGGTCATATCTCTGTCCACATGGCTTCTCCCTGTGGCTACCTTGGGCTTCCTTGCAGCGTGGTGGTCTTGAGGTACTCAGATTTCTTATATCATGTCTGGATTCCCCCAGAGAAAGCATTCCAAGAGAGCCAGGCAAAAGCTGTAAGCTCTCTTATGACCTAGCCTCACTTATGTATGCTACTGGTCACAGCATTCACAGGTCAGCCCAGACTCAGGGAAGTGGGGGCATAGATTCTGCTGCTCAATGGGAGAACGGCTTGTGGATACTGAAAGGGGTTGATGGAAGCTCTCTTGGGGACAAGTTCCTGCACTTGACCTGTCTCAGAGCAGAATGAACTCTAGATTAAGGTCAGTTACTCTCTCTCTCTCTCTCTCTCTCTCTCTCTCTCTCTCTCTCTCTCTCTCTCTCTCTCTCTCTCTCTCACACACACACACACACACACACACACACACACACTTTCTCTCTTACAATTTCAAATGATGCTTATAATATTGTGCTTGACCCCAAAAGATGACTACAAAAACACAAAGTGGGACTCCCAGGGAATCCCATAAGGAAGAGTAGGCCATGGAAGGCATTCTTCCACTTCTTTGTGGGATAGCGTGAAGCTCTGTCATTAATGGAGAGGGGAAAACAACCAAATTGGGAGAAATGTCTTCAGGAGAAACAGTAAAGGCATGCTAGTGATCTAGTCACGTCTGTCAGGATGGATGTTGATATCCCAGTAATCTTAAGACAAATCCAGATATCCATTTGAGATCATCCTTCAGTGAGGGTGAACCCAGCAGGATGCAGTTGCCAGACTCCTTCCCAGACATCCACACCGATAAGCAGGCCTGATGTGTGGCAGTTTTGACGGGCAGGCTTAAGAACACTAAGAAACAAGCTGAGGATCTGGACAATATCACTCTAAGGGAAACAGATCATACACCTCAAAGTGAGACATTGTCCCAATTGCAACCCAGAGGCCAACTAAAATCCTGGAGATGCTGGAATAGAAAGCAGGTGAGATATAAGAGCAGTGGTGAACAGAGGAAAGTCTGGATAACATGTTGGGGTGCAATGAGGCTGGCATAAGGAATTACAGACCCTGAAAGGCCTGGGATTACGTGTAAGAAAAACAATGTCTGCGGCTCCTGGGGAGGAAACAGGACTTAGAGGGCCATCGAGGAAGCAGCCCAGTGATCCTCCAGGTTATGGATGCCAGAACAAAGCTAGAATTAATGTGGCTTGGAAGGTAAATCTGAAGGCGTTTCTTTCTTTTCATGACTCAAGAGAAAGTCAGGAATGAATTCCCTAAACATGAAACTTAAGGAGGCTTCTGCCTGTATCTGGAATATGTAGGAGTTGTCAGCCTTGCAATCTGATGGGCACTTCAGGAAGCTCCCTGAGTCTGTGGGGCAGGAGGTGGAACAAAGTTACTTTCCTCTCTGGCTGTGCCTCCACATGGGAATATGAGGCTTGTTCTTTACACTGAAGGACATTTAACACCAGGGCGCCCCAACAAGTCAATCATAATCCACCAGCCAATGGGGGGCACGAACTGTACCTATATTTAGGTTACACCCACCCCTCTGGCTCTTAAAGCACCCTCCTGCAGTTCTGGTCAATATAAAAATCTGTGAGTCAATGGGGGGCACGAACTGTACCTATATTTAGGTTACATCCAACCCTCTGGCTCTTAAAGCACCCTTCTGCAGTTCTGGTCAATATAAAAATCTGTGAGTCATTTGAATTCATAGTCTCACGTCCGGGAATTGAATACAACTAAACTAACCACAAGCAGGGAAAATATATGTGCATGAAGATGTTCCCAACAGCATTATTGATAAGTAAACTAACTTGGTGCTTCTCGAACTTTGATGTACTTCACTTGGAGATCTTAAAAGGCAGAAACAGTAGGTCTAGGATGGGGCTTGCAACTCTGCATTTTTAATGCTTTTTTTTTTTTTAATGTATTTTATTGATTTTTTACAGAGAGGAAGAGAGAGGGATAGAGAGTTAGAAACATCGATGATAGAGGAACATCGATCAGCTGCCTCTTGCACAACCCCTACTGGGGATGTGCCCGCAACCAAGGTACATGCCCTTGACCGGAATCGAACCTGGGACCTTTCATTCCGAAGGCCGACGCTCTATCCACTGAGCCAAACCGGTTTCGGCACAACTCTGCATTTTTAATAAACTCTCATTGATATTCATGCTAGTGGTCTGCAGGCTTACTTTATATACACCTAAAACTTTCAAACACTGGCAAGACATGGCTAAGTAAATCGCAGTTACATCTCCTTGAAATACTGAGATAAGTGTTAAAATTATTTTGAAAACCAGCAACATGAAAAATTATGTATGATATAACATTAAGAGAAAAACACAGGGCACAAAAATCGCATACACATTAGCCTAGCAAACGTAAAAGAGAAGCACTGGGGAATATTGGAAAAGAATCCAAAATTATTAACTGAGTGAGTGGTTGTTTTAGGATGGTAAGATTATGTTTTTTACACCCAAGTTTTTAAACTTTCCATTATGTTATTACATTACCCTCATAGTCTTAAATGCTGGTAAAATAAAAATAAGAGAGAGAGAGAGAAATAATTTTCAATAAAAATTTCAAAATAAAAGTGCTGGTAAACTGTGGAATATTATGTAGAGTGATCATACATCTGGTTTTGCTGGAATAGTCCCAGATGCCTGTTTTCCCTACATAATTATTAATAGTGGTCCCTTCAGTTCCAACAGTGCCTATATGGTTGATAAATTCTGTGGCCACATTAGACATAGGACATGTCTGGGGGAAAGCACCTATGTGCTTTCTCTGTTACTCAAAAGCACTTGAAAGCTGAACTGAAATGCCTGCAGAGAGTGGGCAAGGGATGTGCATTTTCTTCTTAAAAAAAAAAAAAAAAGTTTTGTTTTTTAGAGCAGTTTAGGTTCACAGCAAAATTGAGAGGAAGTTACAGAGATATCTCATATACCCCGTTTCCACACATGCACAGCCTCCCCCATTACCATCACCCCCCACCAGAGTAGTGTGCTTGTTATAATTAATGAACCTGCATTGACACATCGTCATCACTCAAAGACCACAGTTAACATTACAGTTCACTCTTAGTGTTATACATCTTATGGGTTTGGACAAATGTATAATGATATATGCCCACTAACAATAGTTTCAGATGGAGTCATTTCACTGCCCTCACAATCCTCTTGCACATTCTCACTTAAAGGTATATTTAGATTGTGATATACAGAAAACACTGACACAAGCAGGAAAGCTAGAAATTCTAAGGCAGAGGGCAGAGGAAGTGTGATCAAACTGCTGTGCTTTTCTGAACTCTTGCTTCTTCGTTAGTCCTTTCTGACCTTTTCTCCTTGCTGCCCCTGAGAAGTCACCTCATCAGATGGTGAGCTGTGCATCTTAGGACAATGTGTTTTTCTCTTGCCGCTGCTGATTCTCTCAGGGCTAGACAATGTTTGAAATGCTGATGGTTTAGTTTGATTCCCTTATGCTGCTTTGGCTAACATGATATTTTTAGAATCTTTTTGCATTGCCATCTTAAAGCCTTTTAGGTCTTTTACTTTATGTCTTATGATAAACCTGACTAAAACTAGTTCTACTACTCATCACTTAAATTTTTAAAAAAGTATTATTTAAGAGAAAAACTTTAGAACAACAATGGAATGAATGAAATACAAACCAAATTTGCTTTATAGCAAAGTCTAAGGCACTATTCCAATTTCATTGACTTGGAATTTCATTTTATTGAATATTATTTTAAAATATATGAACTTCAGCTGCAACTTGGAAAATATCTTATAAATATAACTTCTGTCATATTATCTTGTTCAAATTGAATTTAATTTGCAAGGCCATTTCTCTTGTCTTCTATGAAATTCATCAATTTCCTTTGTTAAACCAGAAATCAATATATATTTCACACACATACCCTGATGTGAAACACTTAACTCCTAGGCCTGAAATGTTCATTGTGCTGAGTCTTGTCTGCTAGTGATTAGGTAGGTGGGAGCCCAGAAAACGATGGTCTTTGTTCTTTCGTTCCCTCTGGCGTATATATTTCACCTGTACAGAGCTAAGATTACACCCCAAAGGACAAATGACACTGGGTGGATGACAATAGGTGACTCTAATTTGAGAACAGCGCTTCAGTATGGGTGTAAATTCTGACTGGGGGTGCTTTTATAAACAGAAAAAATAGGAGTCCTTGGAGTGGATATTGGACTTCAGCTTTAGGTCACTTTAAATAATGGTGAAAGAAAGATAAAAAGGGAAAGAGAGAGGGGCAATAGTTTGCCTTCTACGGAAATAAAGAAATTAAAAATAGAGCAATACCTTCTTAAAGTATACACACACAAAAAAGGTAGAGTAAAATGGGGTGTTGAACAAACTCAAGAAAAAGCTTTTAATTATTTAATGCTTAGGGGACAAAGTGTTACTAAAGAAAGGAAATTCTAGCTTGTGAGACTGAACTTGAAACAAAAAGATAAAAATCCTTTATACAATCAGCAAACAAAAGCAAGGAAATATAAGTTCAAATCCCACGGAGAGCCTGGAAGGGAAGTCGGCGAGACAATGCAGAGCATGTAGTTGGGAGGATAAATCCATTCTCTACCTCTTTCTACACAAAAGGGAGATAACAGATGAGGGTGAGACAGGTTTTCCAGCAGAAGGGTGAGGAAGTGTTGAAATGTTTTTCCCTTACCACAAAAAGCCATGGAACACCCAATTCAAATGAACAGGATTCTCACAGAACAACAAAGTCCATTTCTATAGTAACATGGGTGTACCTACTTGAGTATGGAAGAAAAGAGGCTGTCCTTTTTGGCACCACATGAAATATTTGTTGATTCATTGATGAAGGAAGACCTATAAGGACATTAGAATTTGTTGGAGCAGCTTCTCTGAAGAAAGATTTTGGGGTTTGATGGGGATGTCCTCAGAGTAATTGGAAAGTTGGATCATTGGAACACTAAGACCATGAGTTTCTCACTCATTACCACAATTTTGAGAGGGAAGTAGAGATTGTTTAAAGAATCAAGTTTATTTTAAAACATTTACTTAAATGTCTCAGCATCTACTTAAAAACAACACAAACACACTCCAAAACCCTGGATTCCAAGAAATAGAAGTCTACCAAGATCTTAGAAACTTAAGAAAAAAAATGTCTGGCATGATATTGAAGCCAAACATATTTTATCTTGGCCAAAAAACATTTAAAGATCATTTCTCATAATAAAACACAAGACAGAGGAGGTGTTTAGCAAATATATGTAATGTTTATTTTCTTTAATGGTTGGAAAAATAGGTAATCGAAGTGTATAGTGTCGATGATACTTAATATTAATTTTCCAGTCCCAGAGATATGCAGTATGCCAAAAACAATCACATGAGTGACATGACCATTCTCACAGCTGGATTTAACAACCTCTAGTAATTCTTGTTTTTAACATACTGTCTGTATTGTCCACCTGCAAAATAGACTGTGTGATATTGATACCATTGCAATTAGCTAATCTATACTAATAAAAGGGTAATATGCTAATTAGACCTGGAGACCTTCTGGGAGACCTTCCGGACATCCTTCCGGACATCCTTCCTGACAAAGCCAGGGCCAGAGGGAAGCCAGCCAGGGTCCTGGGTGCCTGGGGTGGCCGGAGGGAAGCCAGTGCCAGCAGCCGGGGGAAGGAAGGCCTACCTACTCTTGCACGAATTTTCATGCATCGGGCCTCTAGTTATTAATAATAAAAAAAGGAGCAAAGGGGAAAGCAGACATTATAGGCATGTCATTTGGGCAGCTTCATCAGAAAGCTGCAACTTTTCACTCCCCAAGGAACCATCAGCCTACTTTCTGCAAAACACTGGAGAAAGAGATCCCACAAAGAGAAGATTGGTACATGCCCAGCAGAGTTGGGGCGACATGGGGAAGGTACTTGTCTGTCAGTCATTTCTTGGACAAAAGATCATTGGCCAGAATGGGAGTGGCCACTGCAAGCATGGGAAAATTTGGGAATACATAATCTCCTAAACAAAGGAGCTCTATCTTGTGTTGCTCTTGTTCTTGTGCTCTTTGCTTGCTTTTGGCTTTCTCACATTCATCCGTGTTTTCTCCATAGCCATGTGGCCCTGCAGACCCCATGTGCAACGGACTGATAGATTACAGCGGGGGACACAAACTATCCTAATCTGAGGCTGGATTGGACTTTGCTCCAACATGGAAAGGAAATTCTGAACACTGACTCTGAGTTTAGTTCTACTGAAGCCCCAACTGCACTTTTTCTATGCTTGGACAAAGGAAAATGGAACTTTGAAAGCACAGGAATTTAATTCCACAGAAGTAAAAACCACTTGTTTTCCTGTGCGAGTCTCACAAAATTCTTTTTCTCGGGGATATAACAAGAAATCCACCCCCACTAGCAACCGAGGAGACAAGGACCTCTCCCCTCCCTTAACAATAATACCACTTTTCTCTACACTGGCTTTTTTTAAAATTAAAACTTCTGCTTAAATATATTTTTAATGCCCCCCCCCCCCAAAAAAAAAGGTCTGAGCTTCTCCAAGAAGTAGTTTTAAAGATAACTAGGAGCTTAGGAAGTCAATGCAAATTAATTTGTATACAAACTTGATCTTAAATGATATAGAAAGAAGAGGGAGTTTAAAAAAATAAGTAAGTGTCCTTTCCTGAGAAATCTTTTCTAGTTAGAAAGACACCTTCCTGGAGTTTTTACAAGCTATGAGGACTCTTGGTGATATCTTGATCTTCCTCTTTTTTTTCCCTCCCACTTTGTTTCTGATTTAGATATTTCCAACTTGGAAAAGAAAGATACATGAATTGTAGGTATAGGCAAATACAATTACATTTTTGCCTAGTAGAAGGCAGATTTCTCTCCCACGGTCAGAGAGCAGTCTAGATTTTATTGGAGCATGGAAAGAAGGCGGTCTCTATGATTGGGGACAAGTTAAAGCCTTTTGATGTCAGATGAGTAGAAAGCTTGAAGGAGATTATTGATAGAAACCTTCCTGCTCTTTGAAGTACTGTTTGGAAATAGCCTTTTTATTAAATCAAACATTTTAAAAATAAGGTTAGTAAAAGAGTGGTAAAACAACAAAAATTTAGGAAAGTATTTAATTTGCAACTTAGGGGTGGTTATATTTCTTTAAGAATTTGTTTAGATTGTGTGAACATACATTTTATTAAAATGTCCTTTTTTTAAATTCTGCTTTCTTTCCTTCCTTCATTTCTTCCCTCCTTCCTTCCTTCTTTCCTTATTTATTTTTTTAGCACTATTATTGCCAAAGAAATGGCCCTTAATTTTTCTACATGATCAACAGAAACCAAAGTTAACTCTTTATTTTCATAACTAGAGGCCTGGTGCACGGATTCATGCACTGGTGGGGTCCCTCAGCCTGGTGTGCAGGGATCGGGCCAAAACCAGCTCTCTGACATCCCCTGAGGGGACCCAGATTCCAAGAGGGCGGTTCTTGGGTGATGCACCCCGGAATCAGGCTCCTTCCTCTCTAGTTTCGGTTGTGTCAGCTCCTGCATTGAGTGTCTGCCCCCTGGTGGTCAGTGCACATCATAGCTACTGGCCGGACAGTTGTCAGATGGTTGGACAGTTGCTTAGGCTTTTATATATATACTAGAGGCCCAGTGCACGAAATTCATGCATGGAGGGGGGGGTTCCCTCAGCCCAGCCTGTACCCTCTCACAATCTGGGACTGCTGGCTCCTAACCACTCACCTGCCTGCCTGCCTGATTGCCCCTAACCCCTCTGCCTGTCTGCCTGATCACCCCTAACCTCTCTGCCTGTCTGCCTGATCGCCCCTAACTGCCCTCCCCTGCCAGCCTGATCAAGCCCCCAACTGCTCTCCCCTACCAACCTGATCGAGCCCCCAACTGCCTCTGCCTGCCTGATCACCCCTAACTGCCCTCCCTTGCTGGCCTGATCTCTCCCCCAACAGCTCTCCCCTGCCGTCCTGATCTCACCCTCAATGGCCCTCCCCTGCAGGCCTGATCTCACCCCTAACTGCTCTCCCCTGCCAGCCTGATTGCCCCTAACTGCCTCTGCCTGCCTGATCACCCCTAACTGCCCTCCCCTGCCGGCCTGATCTCGCCCCCAACTGCCCTCCTCTGCTGGCCAATTTGGTTCTAATTGGTCAGTTTCTATGCCAGTCGGCGTCAAAAGCTCCGCCTCCTACGCAGCCATTGGCTCCTCACAGTTGACCCAGATTTGGTTCTGATTGGTCAGTTTCTATGCCAGCCAGCATCTCTGGGCCTATCAATGGGGCCTGATCAGAAAGGCAGGGCTGATCAGCAGCCCCGGTGGAGGCCTGGAGAGAAATGGAGGCCTGGCTGTTGGCCAAGCCAGGAGAGAAAGAGAGGCAAGTTCTGATCAACAGCTGCCACAGAGGCTACAGATCAGACCCTGCCTCTCTCTCTGGAGGCCTCTTTCTGGGCCTGATCCGCAGCCTCCTAGGCAGTCAGTGCTGGGTCAGGGCACTGGCAGCATCCCCAGTAAGTGCTGGGTCGCCGTGACAACCCAGCACTGACTCCTGGTCTGGTCGAGCCTTCGGTTGTAACAGTCATTATGACCCTGGCTCTTTATTATATAGATGGATCATTTTATGAAAGTTCTGGCTGGTAAGCTGTAAATTTCTTTAAATTGTATGTTTTGGCCCTAGCTGGTTTGGCTCAGTGGATAGAGCATTAGCCTGCTGACTGAAGGATCCCAGGTTCTATTCTGGTCAAGGGCACATGCCCAGGTTGTGGGCTTGATCTCTAGTAGGGGGCGTGCAAGAGGCAGCCGATCAATGATTCTCTCTCATGATTGATGTTTCTATCTCTCTCTCTCCCTCTCCCTTTCTTTCTGAAATCAAGAATAAGTAAATAAACAAACAAACAAACTGCGTATTTTGCCTTGTGTGTTTAGCCCTAAATGCTAACATTTTAGCCTATTTCATTAATCAGAAAGGTTTTCAAACAAGAAAAAAAAATACATGCCATTACCCAAAAGAACAAAAAGTAAGAAAAGAAACATTTAAGACATTGTTTTCTTGTTTTTGCTACACTACAATTATTTTGTTAAGGAAAACTTCTGTTAGACCAGAAAATCTTGTTAGAACTCAAACTTGTTGCATTATCTAAGGTGAGGGTACATGTAGTTTGTAGTGAATTCCTTTATTCAAAGCTATTTGGAATGAAAAACCCAGTCTAGAAAATAATCCTTATGATTTTTATATTTAAAATAACTGATTTGTTGGTACTGTTTTTTTCTTAGATGACTCACACTGACTTTTCAAACACTGGGTTTTTTGGTTTTTTAGATGCACCTAAGGGTCATTTGTCTGTAAATAACAATAAGGAACAGAGTGCCTCCAGGGGCTGTGTCTTCCATTCCTGACCCACCTAAACATTCTGGCCAATCAGAGCAGGGCCTTTCCTCTGGCCCCAACCTGCCTTATGTATATCACATTTAATTTTGACTTCAACATCTGCAAAAAACCCTATTGCCAAAAAAGGTCACATTCACAGATCCTGGGGGTTAGGACTTCAACATCTTTTGGGGGGACACATTCAATCCTTAACATGACCCTTGACCACCAACTTGAAAGATGATTAAATATTAGTGAAGCAAACTGGGGAAAGTGCAGGGGAGGGCATTTCAGGTGGTGGCATGGGCATGAGTGTGTGAAGCAATAAAGGGGAGTCACATGCCTTGGATGAAGGATAGATGCAAATGAGGTGAGGTGAGGTAGAAGTAGGCTGATGTACTAGAAAAGTAGGCAGGGTTCAAAATGCTGTGATAGGTAATGGGGAACCAAAAGAAAGGTTCTAACCATTGGCACCCTGGAAGCAGGGTGTAGGGCAGCCTGAGTTGACCTTTGAAGTAGAGGCACAGTGAAGAGGTCACTGCCCTGGTCTCAGAGATGACAAGGACCTGAGCTAGAGCAACGTCAAAGAGGATGCGGCGGAGTGGGGCGAATGAGAGTCACAAGAAAATGGAGATGGAAGCCAACCGCCGAGCTGGTTGAAATCCTGTTTTTTACTCTGCTTGTGTGGGGGGTCCCTCGTCTCAAGGGGAGCATACCAGTCTTGGGATTTGTTTTCTCTCAAGAACAGAAAGTTTGGCCCAAAGAGAAAGCAGGACAAAGGATGCTCCCTCTCTATACCTCTTCACCCCCGGGAATCAACCTAGGGGCACCTCCGCAGAACTTACTGGCAATACTCAGACAGAGCTGTAGCAGGAGAAACACACCCAGCTCTCCTGGGATTCAGATCAAAGAACAAAGAGGAAGAACCTGGATTGAAAGGCAGTCTCTATCTAACCAGAAACTTTAGGAACTGATTTAGAATCTTATCTTCCCCAAACCTTGGAATTGGGCCAGCTCTTAAAGACGGGTATTGGAAGAAAAACACCCAAGTATCAAATGGCTCAAAAGATCTGATAAACATATGTGCTCTCGGAGAGGCGGGGTGGATCTGCAAGCACTGTCGTGGGCTGGAAAGTTAGCAGGATTGTTCTAGTCCATGTTCGAGCTAAGTGTTTGCAAGCCCCCAGTTCTCCACCCAATTAGCTACTGAAAACAAAGTATGGCAGCTTTTGATTGTGGTAAGGCCTACAGGAAAGGAGTGCAGGAAACCCCAAAACTAGACATAGTTCTCACAGTGTCCTTGAAGTCAAAGCCAACATCCTCACCTTGGCCAACTAACTGACAGGTGAACTTGGAGGGACAAAGAGAAGTGATGCGGCAGCTGGAAATGAGATACTTCTCGTCATCTCACCCTGATGGCTTAAATTTTTTTCTGGCCCTGGCTGGTTCGGCTCAGTGGATAGAGCATCAGCCTGCAGACTGAAAGGTCCCAGGTTTGATTCCCATCAAGGGCACATGCCCGGGTTGTGGGCTCATGCAGTAGGGGGCATGCAGGAGGCAGCCGATCAATGATTCTCTCTCATCATTGATGTTTCTATCTCGCTCTCCCTCTCCCTTCCTCTCTGAAATTGATAATATATATATACTAGAGGCCCGGTGCATGAAATTCGTGCACGGAGGGGGGTTGTCCCTCAGCCCAGCCTGTACCCGCGCCAATGTGGGATCCTTCTCACAATCCAGGACTGCTGGCTCCCAACTGCTTGCCTGCCTGCCTTCCTGATTGCCCCTAACCGCTTCTGCCTGCCAGCCTGATCACCCCCTAACCACTCTGCTGCCAGCCTGTTTGCCCCCAACTTCCCTCCTCTGCCGGCCTGGTCACCCCTAACTGCCCTCTCCTGCAGAGTTGATCACCTCCAACTTCCCTCCCTTGCAGGCCTGGTCCTTCTCAACTGCCCTCCCTTGCAGGCCGGGTGCCTCCCAACTGCCCTCTCCTGCTGGCCATCTTGTGGTGGCCATCTTGTGTCCACATGGGGGCAGCTATATTGTGTGTTGCAGTGATGATCAATCTGCATAGTACTCTTTTATTAGATAGGATAGAGGCCTGGTACAGGGGTGGGGGCCAGCTGGTTTGCCCTGAAGGGTGTCCCAGATCAGGTGGGGATTCCCTTGGGGTGTGGGGTGGCCTGAGCGAGGGGCCTGTGGTGGTTTTCAGGCCGGCCACACCCCCTGGCAACCCAAGCGGAGGCCCTGGTATCTGGAATTTATTTTCCTTCTACAATTGAAATTTTGTAACCTGGAGCAGAGCCAAGCCTGGGGCTCCCTCCAAGGCCGGCAGCCATTTCTGTTGGGGTTATAATTGAAACTTTGTTGCCTTAATCGGGTGGGCCCAGCCAGGGTGTGCAGAAAGCTTTGCTTCCCCTGTTGCCGGTGGCAACCCTGGCCTGCTCTCTCAAGCTCCATTCTGCCGGCATTTGTTTGAATTTGTTTACCTTCTATAATTGAAACTTTGTAGCTTGAGTGGAAGCTTAGGCCTGGCAAGGGCAGGCGGAAAGCTTGGCTTCCTCTGTTACCTAGGAAACCTTGCTCTCTGTGGCTGTAGCCATCTTGGTTTGGGTTAATTTGCATGTTCGCTCTGATTGGATGGTGGGGGTGGCTTGTGGGTATGTCGGAGGTATGGTCAATTTGCATATTTGTCTATTATTAGGTAGGATATTTTTAAATAAATTTAAATAAATTTAAAAATTTTTTCTTCTGAAAAAAGCCAGATAGTAAATATTTTAGGTTTTGTGGGCGACATGCAATCTCTTATAGTCTTTGCTTTCAGGTATATTTTGTTGTTGTTTGTTTTCTTGCTTGTTTGTTTTTAGCAACCCTTTAAAAATGTAAAACTCCCTTTTCATTTGCAGGCTGTACAAAATCAGGCCATAGTTTGCTGACTTGACCTAGGCCCATGATGCCAATCTGTTTTGCTTAATCATTTGAAGACATTTGGGTTTTTTCCACACCTCTTCCCACCCAGAGTCTGATTAATTGGACTCCTGCAGTTAGCTGACTTGTTTGAGGATTCTCCAAAAAGTCAGGAGCAGAGCTTGTGTGGCCTGCCTTCTGATGAACATACCCTGGGGTCTTAGGTCTGTGGTGATTGATGAGCAGGAAGCAAATGGCCTCTTGTCTTCCACTGACTGTAATAAAGCCATAAGCATTTATTAAGAAAACAGGATCCCTACTGAGGATCAGAAGGGAAAGGCATGCCTCTGAGGTGGGCCCCCTTCCCAAATAGTCTTGGGTTATACTTCCACTCAGCTCCAATCTACACAGCGACTCTTGGCCAGTTTACACATGTCAGGTGTTACATTAGTAACACACATCACAGTATCAATGCAACAGACCTGGTGGCTGCTTTCTGACTCATGGACATGATTTCCATGGAATTGCAACAGGTATCCCCAACAGTGCCCAGTCTGTTTAAAGTACAGACTCTTTTAGGAGTGTCTGGTCTAAAGCAATGTAGAAAACAAAAGTAAATAATCTGAGAAGGATGAATTTTAAAAGGAAAAAAAAAACAACAACAACATTATGAATGGATCTGAATTCTGAACCCAGATCTCTACACCAAGACCTTCAGAGGCAGATACAATTATACTTACATTGATACAATGGAATGAATTAGACTCATTAGACACTCGCATATACTAGTATACAAATAGGGTAATATCGGATCTATATCTACGTCCCTCGATCTGGTAGTATTTTACTCCAGAAGAATTGACAAGGAAGTTGATTCGAGTGATAGTTGGATATTTGTCGAGGAAACAGACACCCGTTGTGTACTTCTCATGCTGGCGAAAAAAAAGTGCACAAACGCTTGGGGCATTCTGTTACCTTTTCACCCTCCAGCTCTGCTTAGCCCCCAGCCTGCTGTCAGTTTACAGAGCACGGCGTTCTGCTGACAACCAAAAGGAAAAAGGTATGTCCATCATCACAGCATGTGAATTTTTGTCATGTGAACCTAGACAAAGCCAGTCTGCTCCAGGGCTGTGTACATGGGTGATTCCCTCAGAACCCCCTCAAAATGAGCTCGCAGTTATGATGCCCAGAAAAGCATCAGGTGAAAAAGAAAGGCCCACTTCTCTCTTACTGTCCTGCTGGCTTGTTTTATGCCCAGAATATTCTATTTAAATAGGGCCTTGGTAGAACCTAATATAACTTGAAAAATGTTCACTATCATTTCTAAAACATCAACATAAACCTCTTGGCTTGAGATGTAAATACACCCAGGAATTACTAAGGGACTGCACAAGTTGAAAATTGTCTACAAAGAAATAAAACTGACCAATATGGTAGGGATGTACAACAGTACAAATGCTGGAAATTAAGTTGCCTTTTAAATTGTGCTCATTTAATAACTGAAAACATTGTACTGCGCAAAAGGGATTTTACAAGTCCTAGCATTTCTGCTGCTGTTTCTAAATGCAGCTTCTATCTGTCCCATCTCTTTCTAAAATGCCATAACCCAATGTCCCGCAAGTGTACTTTCTTAAGTACAGATCTGTGAGTTATAATAGTTATAATGCTGGCTCTTCCATGCACAGCTGCCTTCCTTGGCTGGTACAACCCACTGCCGAGATAAATTAACAGCATCCTTTTGTGGGACTTACTGTCAGAAACGCTCTCTGGTCTCCCTTCTGCAAGTCTGATTGGTAACAGAAGCAACTCAAGGAAAAAATATGTGATGCCTGCACTCTGCTTAATAATACTGTCTGTGCATGTGTTGTTTCAGACCCAGCTTTTCTTAGCAACCACTGAACAGGCAAAACGAATCTCGGGATCCCAGAGTTAATTAACACCAGCTCATTTTGATGAGAAGCATTGTAAACAATCTCTAGACTTGTTTGGGAGCCTGATAATTTTTATCCCTTCAAGTCAGGAATAAAGTACAAGTAGACAGATGAGTTCAGGTTGCATTCACAGAAACACGATTGATGAGAATGTGTGCACACCTATAGGCTACTGGATGGAGGAGCATTTTTATTTGTATCATATTACATGAGCAGCAATATCTCACTTAAATGCAGACAGATGCCAAGGCCTTGCCTCCGTGGAGAGGTGGGAATTATCATAGATCTTGGGCAGGCTCTTCAGAAGTCCTAACTTCCTTTTGCTAAATTTTCTCCTGCAAGGTTCTTAAGAATAACTACTGCTTCGTTGTTCTCAAAGTGATTGTGCAGTCAGCTGGATTCAACAATTCATTAATTGCTTCCATGTTGTTCATAGTGCCCTGATACTTCAATGGCTCTGCATCTTGCCAAAGATAGACCTCGTCTTCTCCCCCAAGCTACTTACTTCACTGCTGCACACATCATCCCCCCAACGCAACCCTGTCTGTGGTGCCACAAAAGCACCCGTCTCCTATCTGGCAACTGGCACATGAGGCTCAACCACTCAGCAGTGACAGAAACCAGGCAGATTCTAGTCTCGGAAACGAGAGTGGATTCGGTGGATTTTCCTTTTTCCGGAGGTTGAAAGCCCAGGTTGCGGCTCTTCCTCTGGCCGCCTGCCTTTGGCACTCGCTGCCCATTCACACTTCCATCAGAGCCTGGGCAAGAGCAGTGAGTGAGGTTAGGATTGGAATCTGCCCATTTTGTTGCTCCTTACACACCGCCTGGTAAAGGACTTGGCCAAAAAGAGGGTTGACATGTCTAAACCATTTTAAAATAGAAATGATCTATTATAGAAAGCATCCATGTTAGGGACTAAAATAATTTTTATGCCTTTTGTAAATGAGTACCTTACTCTAACAACCTAGGAGGGATGTAGACAAGTTGGGATCCAAAGAAAATGAATCAAGAACCAGACGATGAGGAAAGTTTGGAAGCGGTGTCTCTGCATCTGGAAAGGGAAAGGTGGATGCTGACTGTTTCCTGACCTGTAATATGAAGGAGTCACACCGGATGGCAGGGGTAGTGCCTTCCAGCTGTAACTTTTTACAATTTATGGCTAAGTATAAGGTTGTGTATTATTTGTTCCCCTATAGGGTGGACATTACAAAGAAAACCTATGCACTAAGGGCAGAGCTATTCGGCTTTTCTTCTGCCAAGAAACAGCTCTTTCTAAGGTTGCCAAATATATTCTAACTAGAGGTCCGATGCACAAAATTCGTGCAAGAGTAGGCCCTCAGAGCCCTGGTGAGCGGCCTCGGCCCTGACAGCCCCGGCTTCATCTGGAAGGTTGTCCGGAAGGTCATCTGGATGGTCGTTCCACTGTTCGGCCATTCAGTCGATTTGCATATTACGCTTTTATTATTATAGATAGTCACTAAGAATCCACCCGTCTCTGCCAAGGGCACACCTACTAGGTGCCAGGCAGTACTGTTCTCAGAGCCCAGCATACAAAGATGAATAGGACCCAAACTCTGCTGAGGGAGACAAATGTAAACACCACCCCAGTATAATGGAGTAAGTGCTTTGCTAGCGATGGGGCATGGAGTATGGTGAGTTGCATGAAAGAGCAAGTAACTCTAAGAGGAATCTAAACAAGTTTCTCCTGACATTTTGGTCAGGTCTTGAGGGATAAGGTGAGTGTGTTTCTGGCAAAGAAAAGGAAGAAAGGGCATCACTGGGATAAATGGTGAGTGAGCAATGGGAGGCACAGGAGCAGCTTGTGTAGGTGACGTGGAGTGAGAAGGTGAAGAGAGCAAAGTGACTGGAGAGAAGTCTGGAGACACTAGTCCCAAGAGTTTAAAGAGCTCACGCATTCGGTTGGATGCTCTCCTTAGGGCAGTGGTTCTGGGCTGGTGGTAAGTAGTGATTGCCAAGGTTCCAAGAATCCATTCATTGACTATAGACTGAATACATCTATATTTCTGATATATATGATTATTGGTCAAATGTATGCCAGTGCTATATTTATGAACAACAAAATAAATTTAAAATAATTGCCGAATTTGAAGTAGCTTTTGGTTTATGTAATTTCTCCGTTAACAGGTACTAAGAGGACAGCTCTCATGTTTCTTGACAGAAAAAGTCTCCATGCAAAAAAGATAGGGAATTACTATTTGAGGTAATGATAAACAATTACACAATTTATATCAAGAATGTAGAATGGTTTAAATCATTCATTGTAGAAATGAATGCATTTTAGAATGATCACTCTAAAAGCATTTAAAGATGGGTTTGAGTGAAGTGAAAGAAAAGCAAGGACATCAGTTAGAAAGCTGGCCAAGGTAGATGATCATTAGGACCTCCGACAGTGACAGGGAGAGACTAAACTAGTGAGATATGTAGAAAATAGAAATAAAGGATTTGTTGACAGATTGGATATGGAGTAGAGAGGGGAGGGAGTAAGAACCACTCCCAGGTTTCAAGTTTGGACTGGGAAATGGAAATAGAGTATAGGAATAGAATTGCTACAGAAGATAATATGTTTGATTTGGGATATATTCACTTAGAGGTGCCTGAGAGACAGAGAAGTGGAGTCCTCAGATAGAGACGGGAAATATGAGTGGGAACCCCAGGAAAGAGGCAGAGGCCACAGGTAAAGGTCTGGGAATCACTAGAATAATTAGAAAGGGTAACCAGAACCTCAAGAGTGAATGACATTACTCAGTGGTGTTGATTGTAAGAAAGAAGCTCAGAAAGGAAAACATCCTAGTCCTTGTGAAAGAGGACAAGCTGGAAGGGAGAATGAATAAATGTGGAATAAACTAATTTCCAGTTTCTCCCACAAATGATTGTTTTCCCCTCTAAGCCAGCATATCCCAAATTAAAATAAAATTTGCTATAAGTTAGATTGCCAACCCTCTCATTTTTTCTGCAGAGGCAATACCATTCTTTTTGTCCATCAGAACAACAACAACAAAAACTTAAATCCAACTCCTCTCTCTCTCCATTGACTCTGTCTCACTTTTTATAAGGACTCGGTGTTTTTTTTTTGAGAAGAATGGTTTTGTGGAAATGCACTTGCCAAGTCTCGTTGCCTCAGGCTGAGATTGTTCCGGTTGCCTTTGAGCCTGTCTACATGCCTCTAAATTCAAATTCTTCTAACACATCTTCTGTAAGGTCAGGCATCCTTCATGATTCTAGTGACCTCAACTTCTGGTCAAAAATTAATTATTAACACGGAGGAAAACATGTGGTGTCTGATTAACCAGCCTTAATATAACCTCTTCCATGAGCTAATAGACCCATGAACCGAGAAAAACTAAAAACCAAGACAGACCGTCAATCTAGTATTTCTAAAAACTGGGAGGAAATGCTGCAAAACACAAAAACCTTTGGAACTGAACTTAGACATTCTATAAAATATGACACATTTTCCACTTAAAATTGAACAAACTAAGGCCTACAAAAAGGCAAAGATATTGATGTTTTCTTTCCCACTCCCTGCTCCCTCTCAGACACTCAGGTATGTACTTTAGAACATCAGGCAGCTGTCACTGCTCCGTGTGGGCACTGCTTTCTGGAGGAGCACGTTCTAGTCCCTCACAGTTGCTTCCCCTCCTGCATCCTTTCACAACCCTCACTTCCAGACGATAATGGAGTGGAGGTACAGGAAAACGGCTATGGAAACCATACCTCCCACACTGCAAGGTGCCGAGGGTCAGGTGGACAAGAGACAATGGCTATCACTGTGGCAGAGACTTCTGGTTGTCCTCCTGTGTCTAGTCTGGCCTTCTCTGTATGAAGAGTGTTTAGCTAGATGGTGGCTTCCAAGAATGAAGACTACATATTACGTCTTCCCCTCTCCCCAGGTATCCTCATGAACTGAGTTCTGACCAGCGGCATAAGTAGAAGATACACAAGTCTCTTTATGAGGCAGCAGGTGCATTCTCTTTCTTCCCTTTTCTTCGTCCCCTTTTCCATTCTACTGCCCAGCATTCTGATGGTCACTGTGCACCCTGAGAATGATTACCAACCCTAGAGATGGAGAAGCAGAAAGCTGGAAAGAGCCCAGGTTGTCAAGGACTTTGAGGGGCAGAACTCTCATACCAGCCTGGGGCTGCATGTCCTTGGACTCCTACGTGAGAGAGAGAGAAATGTTTATCTTTTGTAAGCAGCTGTATTTTTTTTTTCTGTTTCATACACTGAACCTAATCCTAGTTAATACATAGTATGTGCTGGGAATTATGCTTTTCAAGCACCATATGTTCAGAGTATCAAGGAATCAGAGAGTTGAGAAAGGAGAGGATAACAATTCAGCCTTCTAGGAAACTGGGCTGGAAAGTGTATCTCTCCATCTCGGGTGGGACTCTGAGAAGGGGAATTCTTCTAACCCTGTGAAAGGGACGAAGGAACCACCATCCAGTCTGTTGGCCAACACCAGATCTGGATCTATCACTTCTTGTTTCAGGATAAATGAAAAGTAAAATAAAATAATTTCTGGGATCTGCTTATATAAAGTTTTTAAACCACAGGAACCTAATAGATGGCGACAGCAGTCAGAACATGGTTACCTTTGGGGGTGGTGACTGGGAATGGGTACAAGAAGCCCTCCTCAGATACGATACTGTTCTCTTTCTCGATTCAGGGGTGGTCTCATGGGGGTGCTCATTTTGAGAAAATTAATGGAGCAGTTTGTATATAATTTATGTGCTTTTATGTAGGTACGTTATTAATCGATAACACATTTTCAGAAATAAATGTAATAGGAAGAAAATTACTGAAGAATGAGAGGAAGAGAGCTTCTGACTGAAATAGACATCTGAAAGCTATCGGATAATCCTATGAATACTTGGCAAAGCTGTTTGGCATTATTAATGAGACACAAGGACACATGTACTTAATGAAACAAGAACAGAAAACTGTGAGTAGCAAACAGGCTGCAATGACAAGGAAACTCCTTGAGATTAAAAAATATCTATAATTTAATAGCAGAAGTGAAATTTGCATCACAGCCTAAAAAAATACACAATTGGCATTGCTGAGAATGGAGTAAAAGATATAAAAACAAGCTTAGGTTTTTTTATTCAGTTTTATGATGGCAAACCAGTTAGAAAAAGATGAACCTAACTTGTCATTTTAGGCCATGTGCAAAACTCCTTTAAAGTACACATAAAATGGACAAATAAATAAAAATTAATGATAGCTATGAGGACTTGAGCCCGAGGTCCAGTCATGTTCCTGAAAATGGACCCAGAACAACCATACAAAACAGACTAGTATATATCTGAACAAAACTTCCCTGAATTGAAAAAGACTTACATTTACAGATAAAAGAGTCTCGTTATGTTCCAGGCAACACTAATGAAAGGAAACAGAAATATAATCATATCCTGGAAAAATGTTTATACATAAAATATACATAATATTAAAAATTAAAGGTTTATTTTTTAAAAAGAGAGAGAGATGAGACCATCATTCATGGTGAAAAATAGATTTATGACAGAACAAAATTCATGCTGGTCTCCAATTCTTTTCTGTTATTCTACCAAATGATAGTTCAGCAATCTTTATAAAATTTTGAGGGGAAAATTCAATTTTTAATTAAATTGAAATGACAGTGACAGAAAGACTTAATGCCCTTCATTCATTCCCTTATTCAGGAAACATTTGTTGAACACTTACTATAAGATAGACACTTGGAACTAATTACTTGAAGGCATACTTCAGTTGTCTGAATGATAAAACAAAATTAAGAACTCAAAAATGACCAATAAGAACCAAGACCAATTTAGCACTTAAGATTAAAACACAGCTGTAAAAATGACTACAAAAATATCTGCAAAATAAAATTGAAGTTAGGCAATGATTTCTTAGGCAAATACAGACACCAAGCCCTGGCTGGTGGCTCAGTTGGTTAAAGCGTCATTCCAATATGCCAAGATTTTAGGTTCAATCCCTGGTCAAGGGCACATACAAGAATCAACCAATGAATGCATAAATAAGAGGTCAACCAAAGGACTTGTAGGCATGCATAGGAGCAAAACCAATGGACACAGATTGTAGGGGGGTGAGGGCTTGTGCTTGGGGAGGGGGGGTGGCACGGGAGAGGTCAATGGGGGGAAAAGGAGACTCATGTAATAATTTAAACAAAAAAGAATTTTAAAAATGGAACAACAAATTGATGTTTCTCTCCCCCCCTCTCTCTCTAAATTTTTTTTGAAAAAGACAAAAAACAAAACACAATGCAGATACCAAAACAAGGGATGATAGTATTAATTTTGAACAAAGTGAAGTTAAAGCAAAAACCATCATTCAAGGGTCAACATATTATTTTAAAATATGTAATTCAAAAAAATAAACAAATTTAAAAGACAAACACTATACTAGAAAAAGTTACAATAAATATGACAAAAAGCTAACATCCCTAATATGTAAAGATCTGTTAGAAAAATATATAAAAAATACTAACATTCTATGCCAGTTCTGTCCAGCTGAACACTGTGATGATGAAGATGTTCTAAATCACTGTCCATCATGGCAGCCATGAGCCACAAGAGCACTTAAAATGTGGCTAGTGCCAAGGTTGAAATGATAGTATTTGGGGTATATTTGGCTAAATAAATATTAAGATTTTCATTATAAAAGTAATGTTATTGTTAACATTTATTTTACTTGTTTCTTTTTATTTGCTTAATGTGGCCAGTAGAACATTTAAAATTACATACATTACTCACATTAGGTCTTAATTGGACAGTGCCATTCTAAAATAATGGTCAAGAAAAGAAGAAATTCACAAAAGGAGACCTTTAAAAGGTCAATAAACAATGAAAAAATAGTCCATCTCACTTCATAGTCTAAGGAACACGAGTTAAAAAAACACAATACTATTTTTTCCTATGAAACTGACAAGGTTAAAAAGAAAAACTCATTGTTGGCAAGGGCTCCATTCCATGGGCACTCACACACTGCAGAGGGAGTATAAATTAATTCAACCTTTCTGGAAAGCCATTTGACAGTATGAATCAAAAGCCCTAAAAACACATATTTTTTTGACCAAGTGTCTCCATTTCAAGGAATGCAACCTAAAGAAATGGTATTTATAAAGTTTTATGTATAAAGATAGTCATCACAGTGCAATTTCTAAGAGTGAAAGATTGGAAACAACATAAATAGCCAATAATAGAGAATCTGTTAGGTATATTATAGTACTTCTACCTTATTAACAGTCTATAGCCTTAAACACATTTTTTGAAATATTATCTAGTGTTGAGAAAAATGTTCACAATGAAGAGTGATAAAAGAAGAGTTTGTTAAACAGTATAATCATAAAAATAATTATTTGAATAGTCAGTACCATTGTTTCTCATGCCAATTCCTGGGCAAACTTTTCCACAAAATTTCATGCAAGGAAGCCCTGGCTGGTGGTCAGTTGATCAGTAGATTGGAGCATCATCCAAACAGCAAAAGGTTGCGAGTTCTATTCTTGGTCATGAAACATACCTAGGTTTCAGTTCAATCCCCGAATGGGGCAACTGGTCGATCTCTCTCTCTCTCTCTCTCTCTCTCTCTCTCCCTCTCTCCCTCTCACTTCCTTTCTCTAAAATCGATTACAAAACATATGCCCAGGTGGGGATAAAAAACAAACAAACAAAAATGTCATGCAGGTGAGCAGCAAGCCATGTGGATTTGATGGGGGTCTCCCAGATACATGCTCTCACGCACCAGCCAAAGACAGAGAAGAGATCCATCCACCTGACTCAAGCAAACCTAAACTACCCGCAGGCTGCGATGGCAGATACACACACTGCACTAATCAGCCAGGCTCCCAAGGAATATCAATTTTCTAACAAGTTTCCCTCTTCCCATCCTGACCCCAAGCACTACATGCTGGATTCAGTGAGATACAGCATCTCAACAAAGAAACTCACTTAAGGGATTTCTTGGGACAAGCCAGACCTAGCCCTGGGTCAGTGTACACTCGCCCCATCTCCTGCAGTGCCTCTGGCTACAGGACTCCTCACCAGGCAGTCATAATTCATAATGTGCTGTAAGGTTTATAATCATTCAAGAAAAAAAAAATCAGCTTTGTTCAGTGCAGCATTATTAAAGTAGTATTGATAACAGGTATTTGATGAGGTGAAAAGGAGTTCGCTTAGGGATAATAAAAAAAAATTAATCACCCAGAGTATCTCATCCTCAAATAGATTCCACAAATGTTTTCTGAGCATCTACTTCGTGCCAGGCACGGTGCTAGACACCAGGCAGACAGCAGCTCCACTGTAGTCAGCTCCTGTGTGCCCCACCCTTACCATCCCCCAGCCCTCTTCACTCCCAGCGATGACTCAGAACCCACGTTCATCCTCAAGCCTGCCTCCCTTGACAGCTTGGTTGAAGAGGGATGTGGACACAGTAGGAAATCAACAAATATTTGTCGAAGGAATGAAATGGAAAGGAGTCCAAGCCTTAAGCACAGGACACACAGAGTGAGAAACATTCCCTGGCCCCGGGGAGGCAGGATCACAACCTCACCTGCCCCTGGGGTGGAATTCCTTCCCGGATGCGCTGTGCACACGTGCACCAGGGGGCAGCGTGAGCAGCGCTTTGCGAGTTGACTGAGGGCCTTTTCCAGAGGGCCCTCCTGGAGCTGTTTGAGACCTCCCAGTAGAACAACATGTTTTCTGTGCTTCTTGGCACGTTCCTGTTTCCAGCCCGAGCTCTGTCTTTGTCTGAGGAGATGCTCTCTCACTGAAACCCAGGATGGGAAGGGGAGGAACGCCGTCCGCTGGAAAGGGGGTGATCCTTAGGAAATGTTGATCATTCATCGTACCCCTTGGGCTGGGGAAGCTGAAGAAACAGTGGCTGCTGGGAGACTGTCACGGAATTCCACCATCTCTGGGGGCCTTCCACGCCCTGTCTGAATGGCCAGCCCCATGAAGCCTACGGTAACCCAGTCCGGGGGAGGCATGCTGAGTGTTATAGGCCAAGAGGAATGTGTACCATGTAGAGGACAGTGAACCCCAGACCCACGGCCCCAGTCGCTTCTTCCTTTCTAGGCACTAGGCACCACGCAGGCCCCAGAGGCCTAGCCTTACCAGGAACTGATTCCGAAATGCAAACTGAAGGAATTCTGCTGCAAATGGTATTTATTACTTCAAAAGAGAGAACTGTTTTTCCTTTTATGGTAGCTGAGATATCCATTTTTTGAAAATGTTTTCCCAGCACAGTACAGATTACTTCAGAGTTGGGAAATTCTCCTTGCTAGCAAGAGGCCGCGTGCGCTGAGGATCCGTCCCGAATCCTGATTGAAAATATTGTTTATTCAGGCAACTACATTCTTCTGTCAGTGCGGCCTGGGGAGTTTACTATTAATCCCAAATATAAACCCCAGTTTAGAGTTGCTGCTTACAAAAGGCGATTACCATTTAACTCTTACCTTCACAGCACAGCTCAGGAATGCCTTCGATAAAGGAGATCACAGAACTTAACTGGTAACGTTAACTCACGTTGGAGATCCAGTTGCTGGCTTAGGTGACCTAAATTACAGCCCCCTTGATCTCCGCCCTCACCTCAACTCCCTTCAACTGCCGCAGAAAACACCTGAGCGTTTGGCCTAAAGCTAAACTTGCTCCGATTTTCAAGGGGAGAAGGAGGGGGCAGGAAATTGCACCTGGTGGCCGCCATGGTGAGAATGGGCCCCCTTTCCTGCTTTAAAGAGTTGCTGTCTGGACAGGAATTGAATTAGAAGAATCATAAAAACATACTGAATTGGGGTTGCCAGATTTAGGGAAACAAGCAAATAAAAAATATTGGATGGGACATTCTTATACTAAAAATTACTCCTTGTTTAGCTGACATTCAAAATGGAAGCTTCCAAAAATCTCAAAGAGAGAGGTTCTCAAGATTTCTTTTCTCTGGCATCCTCATCCTCAAGGATGCAAAGTAGAACTAGGGAGTCCGGGGCTGCCTGGGGGACAAGGGCTGGTCTAGTCCATCAGCCTGGCTCATTGAAGGGAGATCCCTTGTTGAAAGAAGAGACGAGAAAGTGGAAAGAACCAGACTTACACCTGCTTCCTCTTCCTCCTCCCTCTCCCCCATGGCCCTCTTTTCTCCTCTTCCCTTGCCCCAACCTCCCCAAAACCAGGATAACCAAAAACTTTTCACTGTAGTGTCATGTGCCTGAGTGTAGATGCGACTGAAGCAATTTACATTAAGGTGTGAGTAGTCTGCAAAGCTCCATTTGGATTTGCAGGGCCCTGGCAGGAGGACTGTGCCCACCTGGCCACACACCTGCCTCCAGGTGCCAGGACACAGCCCCTGCCTCTGCCACTCATGCAGCCTCCTGGCCAGCTGCTGCTGCTGTTTATTAAACTGGTCACATAAAGGGCTTGGGATAAAAACATCAACTTTCCAGGCTCGGTGGTGCAGGCCCCCTGGCCCTGGAAAGTTCTGGGCAGCTGGGGCCTCCCAGGGCACCTGCACACACCTAACAGTTGTACTCTTTCTAGCTTATGGTTTCCTCTAGATTGACTTCTCTTTCTGAGCCCCCCGGCAATTTCTTCCTCAAACCAGATGGGAGGTATCTGCCATCCACCCAGCTGCTCTTCCTCCTGCAACAGGAACATCCATCTCGGGTTTTATTTCCTCCCGAGACACCAGGGGAAGCCTCAGGTGGGTTTCCATGTCAACCTTCACTGAAATCCAAACATGTGGCTCTCTCAAAGGCAGTTTAACCTCTGCCACCACATCCTTAGAGTGGCAGAGGATTTTTTTTCAAAGCGTAAAAAAAAAAAAAAAAAAAGACTAGAGCTTTCAAAGGACTCGGGCTTCTGGGGGATTCTATTCACAGAGTGATAACACATCTTGAAACAGGATATTTATAATTTGTTTGGTTTCACGTTTATCCTCCCAAAGCTAAACAGTAATGGCTGAGAGCTATGAAAACGCTTAGGTAAGGAGAGGGGCCAGCGCAGAGATAAAAAGGATAATTGGAAACAGAGAGGCAGCCTCCCAGTTGCACCTTCTTGAATGCTCACAGCTCTCGGGCCAGAGCTCATGGCAGGCCGAAGCATCCTTCAGTTCTGGGCACTCCGCAGCCTCCCCTCTTCCAAGGTTTACTTATGCAAGCTTAGCTGCAATTTTCCACAGATCCTCAGCCTGGTCCCGGGCCACCTTCCCAGTAAGAGAGAAACCTCCTGGGATGGGAGCTTGGGGGAGAACACGTGACCAACTTAGATTCCAAGCTCCAGAACAGGCCACCTGGAAATGGGAAGATAACCTGTCGAGATATGGGATTTACCAGGGCCAGGGTGCACTGTGGGGAGAGGGGAGAGCCCTGCGTGTCCAGCCATCAGAAGTTGAAACTGGGAGGTAATATATGGGTCTAGTGAGGCCACACGTGGAATACTATGTTCCTCATGGCCTCACAACGAAGATGCACATACTGAGTTGGCTGCCATTCAGGGAAGAGCAATTAGGATGATTAAGAGGCCAGAGGGAGTGACTTAGGGGGAGAGATTAAAAGAATTAAACATGTATACCTTGGCTAAGCTCAAAGCAGAGGGAATGTGGAAACTCTATCAGCATCCTCAGAAAATAAACACAGGGAGAACATGGAATTGTTTCCCATGGTCCCTGAGGGATGTAACTGGAAGTAATAGGATGGAAGAAAAGAAAACTGAACTACCTGTTGGAGAAAGCTTCTGAGCAGTCCCAGATCAACTTGGACACTCACAGAGTGTCAGAGTCACACCAAATGTTCTTTAAAACAAAGGCAACAAAGAGAGACACAGCAGAATAGGAGAGAAATAAGTGTATAAAGCAGGGATGGGTCTGACACGGATGCTTTAAAGGTGGGGGGGGGGCGGATAACAACACAGGACAACTGCTTTAAGGGGGTATCCAAAGCATTGAAAGCTCTCTACTAACAAAAGCTTATAATCAGATGTCTTAGCTTGACATTCACGGTCCCCTCCATCTGGTCCAAGCTCCCCCTCCTAAAATGATCTTCCATCCATCTTCAACATGAGTATGTCTCCTGAATGGTCTTGGTGTGTTTCCTCCTTTGTTCATGAAATCTTCCAACCTGGAATCCAACCCACACCCCGCCACCCCCTCAACTGTATAAATATTCAAATCCCCCATTTTTTAAGACCTACTTAAATCTTGCTTCCTCTGGCTACCCTGATCCACAGTGCTCCCTTCTCTACCCCTCCCTCCCGGAACTCATTATGTCAGCCGGTGTGGGTCTTTATCTTGTTAGAGAGACTTCAAGCTTCTCCTTGCCACCAGCTTTTTGATCTCTCTGTGCCAGCTCTTCCAGCCATTGTGAATCAGAATGCACACAATAACAGGATTACCTCCCGGTTTCCTCTCCCTCATTTATTTAGGTCTTCTTTAATTTCTTTCAACTATGTCTTGTAGTTTTCAATATACAAATATTGCACCTTCCTGGTAAAATTTATCCCTAAATGTTTTATACTTTTGATAATATTTATAAATGGAATTGTTCTCTTACTTTTATTTTTTGATTGTTCATTGCTACAAGCATAGAAATGCATATGAGTATGTGGGGCTGGGAAGAACTCAGGAGTTTTGTTGGCTTATGACTCTTCCAGCTCTAAAGGACTGTGGAAGCAACCTTAGTTATGAGCTCTGTAACTTGTATTTGAGCCCATTCATATCTGCTGCTTTACATGGAAAGAACTGATATTGTCAGGAAAAGTCTGAAATGTGTTTCTAATGACTGAGATGCTGGCTAGGAGATGAAAAAACTTAGCAACACAATTTTTTTTTTTTAATTCTGCTTCCTGTAAAAGCTGGTACCAGGAGTAGTCGGGGAGGACAGATGACAAGATTGGGTTCTGGAACTTACAGCCTGTGTGGTAGTATGTACAGTATAAATAGCCTTGGCACAAGGTGGAAGACCCGTGGCTAAAACCTGCACAGTTGGTGAATTGGGGTGATATACCAGTGGAAGGGAGCAAAGTATTAGGCTTTTGAGGTCTATGAGGCAAATAGTAACTGTAAAACCAATGAAACTGAATAGGTATTGCTAAGTTCCGTGGACATTAGGAGAAGACAATAAAAGGCTGAGAGCAAGTAACAGGCAATTGAAAGTGAAGTGTGAAAGAAAAGAGTCTCCCCAGCATCATACAAAAAGGCTCTCAGGCCCTGGCTGATTTGGCTCAGATACAGCATCGGCCTGCGAACTGAAAGGTCCCAGGTTCGATTCTGGTCAAGGGCACATGCCCGGGTTGTGGGCTCGATCCCCAGTGGGGGACTTGCAGGAGGCAGGCAATCCATGATTCTCTCTCATCATGGATATTTCTATCTCTCTCTCCCTCTTCCTTCCTCTCTGAAATCAATAAAAAAATATATTTTTTTTAAAAAGGCTATCAGCTCCTACATCCTACTGGGAATGACATAAAACTACGCAGGATAGCAGGTACTGAAGATGTCAGAATCAAGATACAACCAAGATTGAAAACATCAAGGAAAATGTAATACGGATAAGGAGTATAAATTTTACATTTCCAATAATACAGGAGAGGGGTGACATGGCTTGATACCAGGTCATGAGGAAGAAATGTAACCCTGAGCTCAATAGAAATGACTGTGAGAAGAGAATTGTGTCGTTTGGATCACAGAACGTGCTCCACAGAGCGCCTGGACTAATGTATTAGGCACCACATGTTCAAAACACTGCTCCACTGGCCGCGAGGCTATGAGAGATCTGCAAATCACACCATTCGCAGAGAGGTTGGAGGAACAGAGACCAGAACCCAGAGAACAGAGCACAAGTGGCAACATATATCCTCAAATATTTGAAGACCTTTTAGTAAAATAATAATAACTTGTATTTTGCTCCGAACCACAGAATTGAGACCAAGAGCACTTAGTGACTGATTTCCAGTAAACAATCCTCCCCCAGACCTGTTCCAGGACCACTGAGAGAGTAGAATGTAGGACTGGGAGTTGGAGTTTGATGTTCGCTAGAGACTCTTTGGACTCTCAGATTCTTTGATTCCCTTCTATCAAAATCTGCTCCCACATCTTTCAGTCAATCACTTAGGCATAAATAATGAACGATAAATTTGGAGCTTCCTCAATCCCCAGGTACCTAGACTTTAATAGAGGTAAAGACATATTAAACGGTTAATTGGCTAGCTAAGGCATTTTAGTGAACAAGGGAGGGTCTGGCGCCCTGTCCATGGCCTTGAATTCCCATGGACAGAGCAGCCCTCCCCTTGAAGCTCAGGTCCCTTTGCTTTCCTGGCACCGGGAAAATTTGTGCAAGAATAATGTATTTGTTGTTAAATCCGCTCTTCCCGCAGAGGCTGTCATTGCTTCCCAGGGAACATCTTTACATCACAAAAGCATCAGTCTCCTTTTTAAAATAAATGAATGAGTGGACAAAAAATGTCAATGCTTTCATTTCCTTTCATCAAAAGCCATGCTTACAAGTAATAAAAGACGCACGGGGCAACTGAATATTTTGGAAAGAAGGAGGAAGTACCTAGAAAAGCGGAACATTAGAAACGCTCCCTGGGCTGAAAGATTTGCCTGTCTGAATACAAAATTGGCATTTCAGAGCCATATAATTTATGTAAACGGTAGCCACTAAGATAGTTTATCTTGGTCATGTGCATAATCTGCAAAGAGAAAAACTGGGGATCGTCCTCGAGGACAATTTCCTGCCGGAGCTTTCCGGATGATTTATCAAGAGGCTGCGCATGAGGTCACCTCTTTAGGTGGCGGACACTTTACATGGGATTATTATTGCCATTATCTGAGCGGGGCCTGAGTCGGCCTGAGGACCCCTCCCCAGCCTCCGCAGGCCGGCTGCCTCCTCCGTCACCATGGCAGACAGCTGTCTACACACAGCCCTGCAGCACCCAGCTCGCCGGGGACTGGGAACGATTAGCCTGTCTTGACGGGGCTCTTCCCCCCACACAGACTCACTGGCAACGCTTTCCTCGGGAGACGGCCGTGTGTGCCTGGCGGCTGTGTCTGCTGATCCCCTAGATGTCTGGGGAGCCTGGACATCTGGGGGCTCGGAGACATGCTCTAGAGCAGTAGTCAGCAAACTCATTAGTCAACAGAGCCAAATATCAACAGTACAACGACTGAAATTTCTTTTGAGAGCCAAATTTTTTAAACTTAAACGTCTTCTAACGCCACTTCTTCAAAATAGACTCTCCCAGGCCGTGGTATTTTGTGGAAGAGCCACACTCAAGGGGCCAAAGAGCCGCAGTTTGCCGACCACTGGCCTAGAACAAACGTGTTGTTTGGGGGAAGCGTGGGGCATGGGGGCGGGTAGAAATGTCAAGTAGAAATGCCCTTGATCATCTTGCTGGTACCTTGTGTGTGCTTATTCATGCTGAGTATAATTCCATGCAAGAATGAGGAAGCAGTGGGTACAGTGAAGGGGTTGGTAGAGAAGTGAAATAAAAAGGGACCCTGAACAGTGAGAGAGCCAGGGTCACCCGGGTCCCATTTCTTTGGTCTTGAGTCGCTTCAGGGAAGTTCAGGTCCTCAGAGGACTTCAGAGGACCTGCTGAAGGACAGTTTCATTTCCGTTTCCCAGCGGCCTCTTGACAAACGAAGAACAAACTGGAAAGCAAAGGCCATCAGGGAAAGGCCTGGGCAGCACGGGGAGCGAGGTCGTGCGTCCAGTGCTGGATCTGAGCGGCGGCTGTGGCCTGGCCCTGAAACTTGCCGACCTTCAGAGCTACAGGCACTGCGCATGCGTACAGGCAGATAGCCGGGAGCTGCTGTGGAAGTCTCAAAGGTACTAGCAAGATGATCAAGGGCATTTCTACTTGACAAATCATTGCTCTTTTTTTTTTTTTTTTTTTTTTTTTTTTCTGAAAGGAAGCCTGGAAATTTCTAGACTGTTGTTGGCAATCCTGTGTTTCTGCCAAGAGCTACCCAAACCACTGATCTGCTTAGAAATCGAGAGATCCTGTTTATTGATTCTTTACTTAGGTCTAACAACTCTGTTTCACACTATGGGAGGCCTTTAGCAGTTCCCAGATAGTATCTGAAAGCAAAAGAAACAACCGGAGGGGCGAAAATAATTTGGGAGTAACCTGAGCCTGTCAGAAAGTGATAAGATCCAAAAAGCTTAAATCCCTAATAAGGTGGAGGGCAACTTGTTAATTTATTTACTGGCTACAAAATGGTCTCTCTTGTTGGACAGTTTTTCTTTCTCTCTCTCTCTCTCTCTCTCTCTCTCTCTCTCTCTCTCTCTCTAGCATAAACTTCTTGACTGTTAGCAACTTGTTTTTAAGTGACATTAAAGTGCCCTCTTAATTGGTGAAAAACAATATCTTGCATCATGAAGGATGAGTCATTACAGGACCCAGACGTCCCCTCGGTATCCAGTTTCCTCCGCAAACACTTAGGTAGGAAAGTGGGTCAGAAGAGCCCATCGTGCCAGTCATATTTTTTCTCGTATGTTTAATTCACCGTTGTTTTGGACTTATAAGGAATTGTTACACTAATCATCTTTTTGCCAAATTGGCCATAATATAATCCACCTACCACTGACCAACTACAGAAGAAAAATTAAACAAACGTTTTGCTGTTGTTATCCTTTTTTTCCTGGGGGTTGAGCTTCTGAAGCCAGGAGGTCACTTGGATTATGTATACAACTTTGGTAATTGCATTCCTAGATTCTACGAAATGCCACGGCGCTCACTGCAGTCCAGAATAGCTGTTGCAAACAATGACAATTACTGCCCAGACGTTTTCAAACACAGCAGGTTATTGGCTGAGGCCGTGATGGAAACCCTAAAAAATATATAAATATTTTGAAATGCTCTGTAAATCAAATTGATGCCCCAGACACAGAGTGGATTGTCTCGGAGCAGCTGAAGTCATTTGGAGGCTGAGAGACTTTGCGGAAGGATGTTGGAAAACTTTGAGCTTGTGAATATTAAGCCCAAATGTCATAATTAAATGATGTTTCGGTGTTTTTTTCCCTCCCCAGGAACAGAGATCAAAGTTCTGTCTGGTCATCCTCACAACTCACCTGATAAAGGGCCTCTATAACAAACAAACAAACAAACAAACAAACGATGACAAGTCTTCAAATTATTCCCCCCGGCTTCCACATGTTCAGTATTTACAGTGCCCAATGGATGCTATTGGATGGTGACTGACAGCTGTTTTTGAGGTGGTGAGGTCTGAGGCCCTTGCCTTGTGGTGATCTGAGAGGCCTCTGGATAGCCACGTGAGGTCAAAGAGCAACAATAATGGCTGCTAAAGCGGTTGACGCCACACAAAATCTTGCTTAAACATTTTAACAGTCCTGCTGTCCTGGGTCAGCCTGTTGAGGTTCAGCTTGCAGAGTCATGATGCTTTCTGTTTGGGCGTCGGTGGGGCTAATTTTACCATGGCTGATTTCTGGGGGGAAGCTTCCATGTCTTGTCAAATGTAGGGCTAAGATAGGAAATCTGACACTGATACAATGTCACAGCAGCAGGACAACCTGCCAAGAGAGCCAATCCCATCCTGGGATATGAAAGAGCCTGCTTCAAGCGCTCCCACATGGCAGGCCACCCTCCACCACCCTCAGGGAAGTGGAAAATTAGAACCTCATCCAGGGGACAGCCTTAGTGAGCTTTCCTCCAAAAGGAAGAGTGGAGCTGGGGTGAATCTGGAAGATTTTCTTTTCCTAATAAGTGTATACTATAGACTGAATGTTTGTATCCTTCCCCACCCCCCAGATTCATATGTTGAAGCCCCAGTCCGAATGTGATGGCATTTAGAGGCGGGACTTTGAGAGGGAATTGGGTTTAGATGAGGTCATGATGGTGGGGCCCCCATGGTAAGATTAGTGTTCTTATAAGAAAAGAAGTGATGTCAGAGCTCTCGTTTTCTCTGCCATGTGAGTACACAGTAAGAAGGTGACTGACAGTCTACAAGCTGAGAAAGGGCCCTTGCCAAGAACGGAATCTTCCAGCACCTTGATCTTGAACTTCCCAGCCTCCAGAACTGTGAGAAATAAATATCTGTCATTCAAGTCGCCCAACCTATGATATTTGGTTATGGTAGCACATGCTAAGACAGTGCACTTGATAGTTTAGGTTAATTTAAACTATCAAGTAACTAATTTCCTTTAAATGCTACAAACTATTAAAAAGAAATATCTACCTGTATTTCAATTCTTTAAAAAACGTTTGTGCCAGATCCTAGGATACAGAACAACAACAACAAATCAAAAAGACACAGACCCTGTCCTCAAGGAACTTACTGTCTAAGAGTGGAGGTAGATGTTACTGAAGATGAGCTGAGTAATACATTTAAGTGATGGTTTGAGGGGTTACTGACTTACTGGCTATGCATTGTCCCCACTGCTTATGGAATAAAGTCCAAAGGTTTTTTAAGGTTATTCAAATTGCAAATAAGAGAAATGAACTCATTCTAGTGTGAGTGAAAAAAAAGGAAGATGTGATCTAAGGATTCAAGTTGTCTCGTGAAATAGCAGGGAAGGAGCTGAGCCCCACAAGGAACTGAAATCAGACCCTGGGACCCTGTCCGGAACTGAAGCCCCCACATGGACTCTCATCTCTGAATGTCTCTGTGTGTTTGCTTTCTCTTCTCTCTCCTCGGGCCAGCTTTCTCTGCACCTCCATGCGTATGGCAGAAGATGTCTGCTCCACAGAGCACAAGTTTCTATGGCCCTCAGGTCCAGCCATGCCCAGAGTCTAGATACACCCTTGAATTCCAACTCCACATTCCCAGGGAAATTCCACATCAATATTGCCTTTCTTATACCATCTAAACATTACCAGATGCCAGAATATATAGACATATTCTGAAAATAGACTACCTACAAGAAATGGAGGCCCCCAGGCACCATTTCCTAAAGAACAGATCATTCAGTGTATTGATTCTCCCACACCAAGGTTCCACCTGACCAGCTACAGCCAACGAAGCAGGGTCACATGACACAAATATGGCTGTGAGGCTCTCACCTCATGGATGAGGAGGCCCTTTTTCAGAGAAGAGGGGCTGAGCAGATACCCCAAAATGTATTAATTTTAGTCCTTCACAATATGACTTCAACTCACAATTTCCATGTTTAGTAGTTTTCATGCATTCACAGTGATCATCTCAAACATTGCATCTCATTAAGTGCTGCATTTCAGTTTTCAGTCCTGGCTTCTCAGTTTTCTCCTCTAATATGGAGAAAATAGTGCTGATTCTCAGGATTTGGCAAATGATCTTCTGTAGGATTGATTCTTGGGGCAGGTTTAGGAGACACTAAGCCTTGGCAGAATCTTCAGCATCTTTATTTGGATTGGAACCAACATTGGATTCTAACAAACATGTTCTAGGAACAGGGACATAGGCTTGGGGTCACTGCCGTGGCTAGTTGTAATCCGTAGAAATATCCAACGATACAGCACACTGACATTCCAAGAATCGAAGGGCAAGTGGTAGGTCAAGCCCCTTGTGTGAGTGAGATTCAGGACAGGACACCTGGAGATCTACCACATGCCAAGGCAATGATGGAATAGCCTTGGGACACCAACAATTCGGGACCTTGCATTTTAGAATGACATAGGATGTCAGACAGATGAGAGGCAGAGGTGGAATTCACTCCTTCTGAGCCATCCTCTAGTGCTTTTTCTGCCACAGTGTTACCTTGTGCCCTCTGGTTGACCTGGGCCTGGGAGATTCTGTCTGTGCTTCTAAGTGGGCAGCGGCTAGGTTTCTGAGGCACAGGGCTTGGACTACAATGTTTTTTTAGTATTCCAAGGAACAGATGTAAACAACTGTGATCGGGCCATGGCAACACCATCCAAAGCCCTTCTCCCTAGAGGCCCATACCCATCAACAACAATCCTGTCATCTTGGACAGCTGGTCCACCACACTCAGCGTGCCAAGTCTCTACTGACTGGCAACTCCTGTTTTGTATTTTATCCTCTTTTGTGATGTCTGGTAAATATTTTAAAAACTAAGCATCTTACCTCTTTGATTAAACCATTTGATTTCCATTTCATTCTTTCAGGATAATTCAATGTATCGATTCTTCCCTTTGCTGATAATCAACTTGGCAGCCATGCTTATGGGAAGCCGTTTTAACTTGTTTTAACATGGTTCTAGGCATTTCAAACTGTCTCAAACTAGCTGAATGGAAGCAGCAGCGCCTGTGGACAGTCATGGGGGGGTTTGAGCCATGTGCTCAGATCCAGGGATAGGTCTGAGCTGAGCCAGCCTAATGCGGAGTCTGTTATTTGCCAGTTGTGTTACGCAGCATCTCAGACGGCAATCTGAGCACTCGGGGGGTGAATCTCTCCTGTTTGGTGCTTGAGGGGGCCATGCACAGGGACAGCAGAGGTGTCTGGTGTCTGTCTGCTTCCCTCCAGCAGAGGACACTGATCTGAGCCACACTCTCTCCTGCTCTGCTGTTCTCCTGCCCCTTTGGGCAGGTCTCTATTTCGTGTTGCCAATTCTTTGCCAACTTGAATTCAAAGCCAAAGCCGTGCTGGGCAGTAGAATTTTTTGGATGTTTGGCGAGTGACATTGTATCAGAAGAGCCATGTGAAGGAGGCGAGAGATCTAAAAAATGCCTCCTTTGGCTGGGAGGCAGAAAACCTAACTCTGGGACTCTTTGTACCATACGATGTTGGAAAAGCTAACTCATGTCTCCATAACTCAACTTCTCCTCCTCAAAAATGGGCATGAACCTGGCTTTCAAAGGTTCCTGGGGCCACTGGGCAGGGTCAGGAGCTGTGTTCAAAAGTCTCTGAGTCCTGTGGTATAAAAAAGCTCCCTGCTCACAAACAGAGATGATTATTTATCATGTTGTTACTATTTCTCAACTAGGCCAGACTTGGATTTCTGGCAGAATCCCATGTCTCTCTTCTTGGACTGAGTGCTTAAACTACTCCGAGAGCCAGTTTGTCCCGCCCTCCTGACAGACTGCCAGCTCATCAAATAATATTTATTGACCAGCCCCATGCACAGGGCATGCCACTGGCAGCGTAGACTGCAAACCCTCTGAACACAGACTGTTTCTAACTCTGTGTTCAGGACAGCAACTAGAAATTAGCAATCAAGAATAAGTTGAGAACACCATCGTGGGCTATTTTCTGTCTGGCAAGTGTGTGCATACAGGCTTCTGCCATGGACCTTCTTAGCAAAAACCCACTCTCATTCATCTGTCTGCTCTGTAGCCCCAGGACAGCAGCCTGCACTCTGTGGGCAGCAGCAGCTCTCATAACTGTACCTATTTTGGGCAGATACTGAGGGAACAGGCGAGAATTCCTGTAGAGTTACATCGGGAAAGGATCTGCCCCAGATTTAGCAACTTACACATCTCAACTAGGAGTAAAAAAAATGTTGAATATTGGAATAGGGAAAAGAAGCAACAACAATGGAAGGTGCGTTTATATCAGCTAAGGAGGAAAGTTGAGGCCTGGGGCTGTAGTGGAAAACAGTCTCTCCATTCCAGGTTTGGATACTCCTGTCTGTCTGAAGCAATGGCTTTTCTTTTCTGATGCTCTGGCAAGAGCTCCAGGAATTTCCCAGGAGCTCAGAAGGATGGGCTTTCTTCATTTCTCTAGATCAATTTGGAGGAAGACAGATTTCACAAGAGAATCTCAGAATCGTCACCAGATTGGCAAGCAGTCATGTGGCAGAAAAGAACATTCTACCCAGGCAATTATTTCAGGAAGCATTCCTCCCTCTTGGGAAGTGAGGGAGAGGATTATGGAGAAAAGAGAAGACAGGGAAAGAGGATTACTTCATTGCTACATGGAATATGTACTCACATGTCAACACTTTCTTCTTATTCTTAGTGCTTCTAATGCACTGAAGTGAACATCCTAACTGGACATCATCCAAGCAGTGCCAGTTTTAGACAAGCCAATCTCATGGCAGAAGCGGGGAGAAAAGAGCCAATCAATAATGGCCAGGATATAGAGTATACCACATTTGCTCAGATTCCATTGCCTAACCACAATACGTCATATGGCCAAGCCCAAAATCAATGGGGCAGATATGTAGACTCTTTTCCATAGCAGGGGTCACTTCAAGTCACATGGCAAAGGGCAAGGATGGGGAAGGGGAAGAGCAGCTGGGAATGACAAACATTCCACCACAGGCCTATATCATGACCCACCTATATAGGTGGGATATCCCTTTCCTGTGGGCTTGGGATCTTTTCCCCAAATCTGCACAGTGTTTAGGAGATGGCAAGTTCTTGTGAACTTTCTTTGTTTTTTTAATTGTGATATATATATTAAAATAAAATTTACCACTTAACTATTTTTAAGCACACAGCTCAGTAGCATTAAGTACATTCACATTGTCTTACAACCATCACTATCATCCATCTCCAGAACTTGTCTAACTGAAACTCTGTGCCCATTAAACTCTAATTCTATACCCTCTCTTTTCCTCTGTCAATCACCCTTCTATTTTCTGTTTCTATGAATTTGATTACTCTAGGTACTTCATAGAAGTGGAATCATCAATATTTGTCTTTTTGTGACTGGCTTCATTTCACTTAGCATAATGTCCTTAAGTTTTATCATTCTTGTAGCACATATCAGAATTTTCTTCCTTTTCTAGGCTGAGTAACATTCCATTTTATGTATGTTCCACATTTCTTTATACATTCATTTGTTGATGGACAATTAGGTTGCTTCCACCTTTGACTATTACAAATAGTGCTGTAAAAATATTTTTTCAAGTCTTTCCTTTTAATTCTTTGGGGTATATACCCAGACTTGGAACTGCTGGAATATATGGATATCCTATGTTTAATTTTTTTGAGGAACTTCCAACTGGGCATTTTTTGGGGAAACGTATTATTATTCTTGTCTGGTTTATAAGAACAGGGTAATAAATATACTTCAAAGACTCTTTATTTTAGAAGATTGTTCTCCATATTACTTGTGAGTGGTATAAGTATAGAATGAGAAGGAAATATAGTATTGATGCTAGTTGACCAATGATGATAAATGGATGTTCAATTGGTTGTCCTCCAATTCATGTTAATGTTAGTATATGCTATTAGCAATCAAAATAATCATTGACTAAAGGATTGGAATATTATATTCTGTTGTTGTGATATATGAAGTATTTGGATGATAGCTAGAATAGAATGGAGAAAATTAGGCCTAGTATGCTCCCTAATTTCCTGGGAATGGATGGCAGAATTGCATAAGTGAATAGGAACTATCATTCTGGCTTAATGAGTGGAGGAATGTTGAAGCAACTGACTGGAATATAACTGTTGGGTCTCCTAGAAAAAATAATACCCAGATTAAAAATAAAAGTTCATTAGAATATCTTTAATTCTGCAGTATAAGTGGAATGGAATTTTATCTATTATGTCAGATGAAATTTCTGATGGATTGTTAGATCCTGGTTCATGAAGAAATAATAGATGAATAATTATAAGGACAAAAATAATTAATGAGAGGATGAAGTGGAAGGTGAAGAATCAGGTAAGTGTAGCGTTATCAACTGAGAATCCTTCTCTGATCCATTCAACTAAGTTGATAGTGTGATAAGGAGATGTGTAAAGGCTGCTATGGCTCAGAAGGATATTTGACCTCATGGTAAAACATAGCCTTTGAATGCTGTGGCTCTCATTATGAACAATAGGATAATTACAATGTCTCATGTTTCTAGGAAGGTATAGGACCTGTATTATTAGGCCTCATCCTACATGAATAAGTAAGTAGATGACAAATATAGATGCCTCATTGGAATATAAAAATTACATACTTCAACCATAGATTACAAGTAGTTCTCAGAAGATGTGGGATATAAAAAAAAGGCAATTATTGTGTCTAATATATAGTGTGTAGCTAGAAATAGTCCTGTAAGAATTTGTAAAATTAAGCAAATTCTTAAAAGGGAGACAAAATTTATCATGATGAAATAATTGGTGGGACTGGTAAATTAATAAATGAATTGTTGATCATTTTGATTTTCAGATGTTGGTCATTAATATTCTTAGTTGAAATCCAATAATGGTTTTTCATGCCATTATTCCATGTGAGAATAATGTTGTTGTATACTCTATCTATTTTAAGTGATGTTTTTGTGATTGGTTTTATACTAGTAGGGATTTTTTGTGTGTTTTTCAAAACTTTCATCTATTTATGGTAGGTCAGAGCTCATTGTAAGTGATGAGATTGGCCGTGGCATTGTGATGGATTTGGTGGATCTCCTTTAGGTATAATAGTTTTTAAAATTTATTTGGGAAGAATGTTGGTGGGTTTTGGTTATACAATGGCTATGGCTACTGAGCAATATCCTGCGGTTTTAGTTTCTAATATAACTGTCTTAGAAATGTTTCTTTCGGGGCTTTAATAGAGGTTATGGTAGTTTTATACATCTTGAAAATGATGAGGTAGAAATTGTTTTTAAGTTAATGGCTGGAAGATTGGGTGATTTATGATACTGAGATTCTGGGTTATTTTTAGTGAAGAGTCTATAGAAATTTCTGCATTATATAGTTATGGGATTTGACTGGTAGTAGTTAGTGGTTGGGTCTTGTTTATTGATATTCTAGTATTCTGAAGATTATTCATGGAAACTAAATAGAATTACATATAATTAATGCAATGAGGAAAGAGAAAAATATAATTTAACTAGGTCTTTTTGGTCAGAAATCAGTGTAAACATTTTTATTTGGAAGTGAGAAATGGATTTTGGTAGCACACTTTCTAGTCAAATTAAGTCTAATTCAGTAATAATGATGCTAATAATTTTAGTTTGCTGATAAATTAATGAATGGTGGGTGGTTGTAAAATATCTGAGAAGGTTTGAGAATATGGATAGGTTTGAAGATAATCAATTTTTTTATTTTGTGTTGCAAGGTTGATTTTAAATGCCAGAATAAAACCTAAAGTAGCTGTGACAAGGACCATTAATTTTAAGTAATAGAACATCTATTACTATGTGGCTTAAGCTGTTGGAATAATATTGTTGGAAATGAAAACTGGCAAAGATGCCCCCAATTAGAAGACAGCGAATGGAATTCATTAGGAGAGGGTTGTTTCATTAATTATAATTAAAGTAGAAAATTGAGGTTGTCCTAGAATTTTGAAGAAAATAATCTGGGCACTCTACATGGCTGTCAGGGAAGTGGCATTGCACGTGACCAGTAGGGCTCAGGGGTTGGTGCTGGAGGGTTCCATAATTAAGTCTTTAGAGGTAAGCCTGCAGGGAAAGGTATGCCTGTAAATGCTAAATTTCCAATGATGAGTGAGGTTGTGGCAAAAGGTAATGTTTTAAATAGCCCTTGTTCATTTTTAAGGTTATAAATAAAACCCATAACATAGAAACAGTATGGCTTTGAAGAAGGCATGTGTGCAGATGTGAAGAAATGCTAGATATGATTTAGTCAATTAGGCTAAATAGATACTATAATTAAGCCTAATTGACTTGAGGTAGACAAAACAATTTTTTAAACATCATTTTGTGTGTGCGCGCAGATTGCTGTAAATAGTATGGTTATAGCTCCGGAGCAGAGCATTATTGTCTGAATAGTTTTATATTTTCTATCAGAGGATAGAAACTGATAAATTTAGCAAGAAAACACCTGTTATGACTATTGTACTTGAGTGAAGTAGGACTGAGACAGGGATGGGGCTCTCTATGGCGGAGGGAAGCAATGGGTAAAGGCCAAATTGGCCAATTGGCCAGTTGCAGCTAGAAGTCCAATTGATAAAAGATGAGTGTAATTGAGGCTGAGTATAAAATTTTAAGTTTCATGAGCTTAAATTATATACTACCCAGACATGGAAGTGCTGGAACATATGGTAACTCTGTTTAATTTTTTACTAATGTTTATACTGTTTTTCACAAAATGTGGCCCTTCTTATCTCTAAAGTTGTGCTAGGCAGGGACTTCTGCCCTAGATCTCTCAGTCAGTTTCTTTCTTTTTTTCCCCCCATACTCTTTTTATTATTATTATTGATTAAGGTATTACATATGTGTCCTTATCTTTCCATTGCCTCCCCACCCACCTCCCACTCATGCCCTCACCCCCCTGTTGTCTTTGTCAGTTTCTTCCCATATTTGAGAGTCTAGGTGAATATGTTCAGGACAGCCCTAGCCGGTTTGGCTCAGTGGATGGAGCATTGGCCTGCGGACTCAAGGGTCCCGGGTTCGATTCCGGTCAAGGGCATGTACCTTGGTTGCAGGCACATACCCAGTAGGGAGTGTGCAGGAGGCAGCTGATCTATGTTTCTCTCTCATCGATGTTTCTAGCTCTCTATCCCTCTCCCTTCCTCTCTGTAAAAAATCAATAAAACATATTTTTAAAAAAAGAAAATGTTCAGGATTTTGTTAACTCACCTCCTTTTCTACCATTTATGATTGGTGGGTGAAAAGTTAGAAGCTGTGTCAAATTGTGGGCTGCATAAGATTTTTCTTCTACTACCATTTTTCAATATTGACAGCAAAAAATTATTCTGCTTCTCTTGTTTGTTTGCTGCTGGTGATTTTTGGGGGGGCTTTTTGTACTTTCTGTTTGTTTTGTTAGAGTGGGGGAAGAGAGATTCTATGTTATTGTTTCCTTCTTTCATCATGGAAATATTTTCTTTCAGTTTTTGCTTAAAATTGTATTATCTTCTGTACAATTTTAGTGATGGGACATGTCATGAAAGAGACTACAGCTGCAGGCTAAAAGGTTTTAAAATTATTTGTGGGTTATCACATTTTCCATACCTCATCAAGAGAGTAAACAGTTCGTTGTAATTACACTAACCCTCACTAAGGGCTGCTACAATTTCCTTTATGTAGTAATGGAAGCCCAGTTCTGTGGTTCTGAATACCTTTGCTTTCATGAATAATTCAATAAGGCAGTTACCAAAGATGAGTAGTTGTTCCTATGCAACTGGGGGTGAAATGATGGGAGATTATTCAAGCTTTTTCAGCAGAGCTCCGATATCATTTGGCTAGATGAGACTTTGATAGTTATTTACACAAATCTCTGCTCTACACTTGGAAGAAACTAAATAAAGCATTTCTTAGACTGTGGATATAGGCTCAGCAGGCAAGAAAGACATCAGCATAGGATTCGCCTTGTGATTAGCTCCCAAATGTCGGCCTTCGGACTCAGGCTAACCCCAGAGGCAGCTTTCAGAGACCCCAACGGGTCCCAAGGTCTCTACAACAGTGAGTCCCCGCCCCTGGTAGCAGAGGTGGCGTCCAGAAGAGGAGGAGAATCCTACAGAAGCTCTCAGCCGCCCTGGGGCCAGGCACAGAGTGTGGCTCAATCCTGGCCACTGTGTCCTGAGGGCAAATTTGCTGGGGGCTTCTGGGAACACTTCTTCCCTGATAGAAGGTGACACGCCACAGAAACAGCCTCTGCTCTTAGCTGGCTGCTGGCTCTTCTGCGTGAGTCCTAGAACTACTGCTGTCATCTCGCATGTGAAGGAGCCATGGTTACAGGGAACCGGGCAGAGGGGAAGACGGGGAGGAGCCCGGTCCTGCAGAACCTGGGGGGGCAGGGGGCTCCACTCTGGAGCGCCCCTGCGTTTAATGTTTAAGTCTCTTGTTTAGCTTTGTATACTTGCAGCTAAAGGCCTTCTGATTAAAAGATGTTAAATGGAAATATAAGGACGGTGTAGTAAACTCTAGTTAAAGTGAAATGTACTCACTTTGGGGTGTTAACATGTACTTGCTTTTCGAAAGGTACCTTGTATGGTAATAATCAATGGCAACTTTTTTTAAATGTCCTTACTTGGCAAAGTAAAAAGTTAGCTTCTCTCTATCAGCCTCCAAAGTAGTTTTGAAATTTCACTGGCCCATGAAATGTGAAAGTCTGAAAGCCACTGCTATCACTTGAGAAAAACTCGTTCTTGGACCAGGATTCAGAATTGGTTTATAGCCCAGTTGCTCTCCTTTCTGGCAACGCTGAATGAAAGACCAGTGACTCCAACTCCTGCCCTTTGCTGTTTACAAAGAAGAAAAAGGAAAGGAAAGAGTCATTCACCAAGCTTTGACTTTTTGACTGAGATAGCGACACAATATGGCTCACTCTCTCTGTTTTCCTCCCTCTCCCTGCCCCACTTGCACACACACACCTACATACACACACACACACACACACACACACACACACACACACACTTTCTATGTACCCATCACCTATATTCACCAATTATTAACATTTGTGACATTTGTTTTATTGCTCATTCTCCACAACCCTCCTCCCCATTTAAAAAAAAAATCAGTCCTTTTGAAAGCTATTTGCAGACATCATGGTACTTTCCTACAAAGAAAACTCTTAATTACACACTTTATTCCACAGTTGAGCCTGGTTACAATTAATTATTCATTACTAATGGTTACGGCTGGAAATTTTGCAGCAGAGTTGGGGACTGCAGGGGGAATTCAAGAGAAGTTCATTTACGGGGGGTAGCGTTTGACATGCTGATTGTAAAGAAACTATGGATGGAATCATTTGCAGCAAGAAGGCTGTTGTACCAAGCTGTCGTATGTGTCAAAGCAGCCATGGTCCCGGGGGCCAGAGAAGGAGCGTTTGTTACTTGTTTTTGTAACACTCTTTTGGGACCAAGAAGCAGAGATCAGTACTGGATGGTCCTCTACCTGAATGTGATTTGCAATAGAGAAACCAGACAGTCACTGGTGTTGGGAGAACCGCTTTCTCTTAAAGCCCGGTCTTCAGCAGTCCTGTCGGGCTTGACTTGCCAGTGCGCAAGTGTCTCAGTCACTCTCAGCTTCAGTCTTATCTTCCATGGAATCAGTAAAAATGATGGTACAATAATGGACAGAAAGTGCTTACTAGACTGCTTGGAATAGAGTACAAAATAGGAATATACCACATTAACTGGTATATACAATCATTACTACTTCCCCCAAGTTTGGTGACAGTATTAGAGCAAACTCAGTTTCACAATGAAAATATAAATATTTTGTGAAGAGGAGTAGAGTCATTTTTTTTAAAAAAAAAAAGACTTTATCTTGAAATGTATCTTTAAAAGGTATCTGCTTAAATAATCCACAGTAGTGGAATATATATGGAAACAAGATTGGCCATGAGTCAATAATTGGTAAAGTTGGATGAAGAGGAGGAGGAGTCATTAAATTATTCTTTCAACTTTTGCACATGTTTGAAAATTTCCAAAATAAATAAAAACAAAAATTAAAAAGTTTATCATTTACTGCCTAAAGCAAAGGACATTAAATTAATATACTTATACAGGGTGGGGCAAAAGAAAGTTTATAGTTGTTCAAGTGAAAAATAATACAACAATTAATAAATAGTAAAACAAGAATAAACTTGGTGTTTTGTGTACTCACAACTGTACACCTACTTTTGCCCAACTGTACACCTAGTGCTTTTGCCCCACACTGTATTTTCAACAGTGTAGAAAACAATTTCATTTCTCAGCATCCCGCACTCTTATAAAAAACATTGCACCAAACAAATAGATAATCCTTTCTCTTCTCCATTAGAACTCCCTGAAGGAACCCCACCTGTCTTATCGGGGCGCTTCTCCTAGTCAATTATCAGGAATTGAATTATTATAAAGTTGACCAAATAATCAATCTGCTTAGACTAGTTGGGGGAAGGAAATGTAAACACCTTTAATGTGATGTTTTCTTCTTGATTCAGAGTGACGGTGGACTCCAAGAGTGTCCCAACCATAGCTGTCGTTACTAATTTTAGGAAACAATAATTCCTGACCACCCAAGGAGACTTTTTGAAGCTATTTAGAGAAAGAAGGTATGAATTTAAAATTATTTGGTTCTTTCGGGGGGGGGATATATGTAAATTATGATTTTTAAGGCACATTCCAACAAAAAAGTTGGGAAAATATTTTTTTTATTTGTGTCTTGATATATGTTTTATTTTAAAAAACCATAATGAAACCCTAGCCAATTTTGCTCTGTGATTAGAGCAGTGACCCTTGGACTGAAGGGATTCGGGTTCCATTCTGGTCAGAAGCGACCAATAGCTATGTCTCTCTCACATCCATGTTTCTCTTTCTCTGTCTCTTCCCATCTCTTCCACTTTCTCTAAAAATCAATGGAAAAAATATCCTTAGGTAAAGATTAACAACAACAACAAAATTGGTGAAAATCACACTTCAAAGTTAGATAAATAAGGGAGTAAAAAAAAGATGTGCTACAGAAATTGAACACACAGGAAGTTGTGGGGCTAAGTAAAAAAAGTGAAGGGAGTATACAAAAACAAAACAAAACAAAACACAAAACTCATAGACACAAAAAGTATAGTGATTACCAGAGAGAAAGGGGAGTTGGGCAAGGTGAAGGAATGGAGATGGAAGGAGACTTGATTTGGGGTGGTGAACACACATACAATATACAGATAATGTATTATAGAATTGTACACCTGAGACTTATACAATTTTATTAACCAATGTCACCCCAATGAATTCAATAGAAAAGTATTTAAAAAAAAAAAAGAAATGGGACACATAATTGTATAAATCTGGGCACATCAACACGGCTGCCAGGCCTGAGTGGTAAGGCAGCCGAGCTCCTGGCCTGGACCACTCATCAGCAGCCTCGTTAATGTCTCTGATGGACCTGGATTAACTAGCCCCGCTGGAAGGAGCATTTTTACTCCAGAGATCCCAGGACAGAGAATCCTGTAAGAACAGCTCTTTACCCACTTCTGGGGCCTGGAGAAGTGGTTTGGCTTCCTGGATGTAAGGTTCACTCAATCCTGAGAGGTCAGAGCTCTTTTTTCTCCCTAACAGATAACAGGCCACTTAGGTGGTCCAGGCTCCAGCTAATTTTAGAACTGGAAATAGAAGAGCATGCAGTGAAATGTTAATATTATGTCAATTTTAAGTTGGGTTATAAAGTAATGCCAATCACTTTTAGACAAAACATTGTACACAAATGAGTGAAATCCATCGAAGTTGTCACTTACTCAAAGCACATTTGGAGTTTCTTTTGTAGTATCACTTGGGGTCAATTGTAAGACATATAAGACATTTGTAGCCAAAATGATTATACCCAATTTACTCACCAGATTTGGTTTTAGACTTTCACAAAAATCAAGCCCACCCTATACTGGGAAATAAACAACTTAAAACATGTTTTGAATGACGACTTTACTCTGAGAATGAGTACAGAGAGAACTCCAGTGCTTACATTTGGAGAGTTAAGTTCTAACATATTGATTTAGAAAGCCAGACATAAGAGATAGTTGGTGCCTATAGATTTTGCAACTAAGATTAAATATGGGACGAAATAAAATAGTGGGTCCCTTACACTTCCTTCAGCGGGAGAGCCCACATTGTCAGGGACTTGGATCCTGAGTAAGTACATAATGACATCTTCCTGGCTCAACAAATACTTTCTCTTTTTAATCTCAAAATAAAATACTTAATTTCTCAATTTTGCTTTTTTTCTAAAGTTTAAGACGATGAATCAGATGATTTTTTATTGCAATTAGTTTACTGTAGCCATGATAATAGTTTTTACTACTCACTTTAATTCAAATTCATATTATATTTTAGCTACTTCTGTGGGTATTGTTACAGAATATCACAGAATATCAAATAATTCTCTCTATTGTCTAGATTCCTAGAATTCCAAGATATTGCTATTTTTTTTTGAAGTTGGAATGTCATCAACCTTTGCCTTTATATTTATATAGATACATAGCATCAGTATACTTTTATTCTAACAATAATAGACCCAACAAACAGGAACTATTTATTAATTTTCATCAGATTAATTTGAATGATTGAAATAAAATATCAAAATTAATTATATTGAAGGAGGCGAGAGCTGTATGCTTTTTGATTGCCTCTGAACTGCAAAAGCAATTTTTTGGTGTATTTAAGCTTTGGTTTTCCTTCTGTTCAGCTCCTTGAGTGACCTGGCTTGGGGAGGAGTTGGGGCAAAGGGGCAGAGGGACATGAGGTCCATCTTGCCAGGCTGAGCCAGGCCAGTGCAGCTGCTGGCCTGGGCACAAGCGTGGGCGGCCACCTGTGGCTCCCAGCACAGCTGTTTGGTAGAGGGCCAGCCAAAGCCCCGTCGGTGGGGTGGAGGCAGGTGGCCAGTTGGGCGGCCAATACATTCTGGCATGAGCTGAAAGAACACCTGGTTCCACTCTGTGGACCCACCACAGAAGGTCAAAGAATGTGCCTGCTGGCAGCAACCTAATGGCCCAAGTTTTCAAGCCCCAATGGTCCTGCTCTGACTGAAACAGAGAAAAACCCACCTTTCTTTCTCAAAATTTACCCCAAAGCCAACACGGGAATCATCCGGCTCTAGTTGTGTTGAAATAGGTCAGTGAGGCCACCTGGCTTGTCTGGAAATGGTGTTGTGTGTGTGTATGTGGGGGGGTGAGGGGGGGGGCGGGGCTGTCAAGCAGGAACAGGCTCTGTGATTCAAAGCTGGACGTTTCAGGAGGCGAGAGCCTTCGTGTTGTGTTTGGCTGCTAACTGCCACTGCAGACACGATCCTCCTCCAATGTCTCTGATCTTCCTGTTCCTTCTCTTCCCCTGAACTCTAACTACATGCTTGGGAACCACCATGGGCCTCCACTAGTCATTTTGTCACTGGACATAGAAACTTTCATAGTGAACACCACCACCTACCGAGACAGGAGACCAAAGTCCTCCCTTTTCGTGACCCCTGAGGTCCCTCCCAAGGCCTTGGGCCCACTGCTTCCCAGGAAGAAGGACCCCATTTCCTCTGGCCTGGGGAGTCAGTGTCTCTCTGGTGGAGGAGCGTCCTTCTTAACTTCCCTGTCCCAAATGCAGCCCAGGCAGTGCCAAAGAGGTGACGTCCCCCTCCTGGTTCTGTGGCCCTAGGCAGCTTAGCCTCTCTGAGCCTCAGTTTGGGGACTTGCAAATGGGGACTTGCAAATTAATAGCATTGTCCTCACAGTTTCCTGGCCACCCATTCAATGAGAGAGCACGTGTTAAGTACCTAGCACAGGGCTTTGCACAACCAGCACTCAGTAGGTATTGGTTGTATGAATGAATGACCATAGCTGATACCACTTGTAGACACAGAGGCCACACCTGGCCCTGGACTGGAAATTCCTGCTGCTACATTTGCTTGGCATTTTAGGGGCCTCGTCTCACAATTACTGCTTACAATTGCCCTTGCTGGGGGACACAGATCAGGCCCCTCCAAGACTTTTATTGGCTTGGAGCTAGTAGAAGCCCCCCTCCCCCCCCCCTGCTGAGCCATTGACCAGGGGAAGGCAATTTGACTTCTGGGAGGTCTGGAGCTGGTGGGTTAACTTGCCTCTTCTCATGTGCAACTTCTCTGTAAGGCAAGGCATCCAAGTCAAGATCCAAGAAGAGACCTCTTCTTTCTTTCTCCTCTCTCTCTCTCTCTCTCTCTCTCTCTCTCTCTCTCTCTCTTTCTCTCTCTCTCTCTCTCTCTCTCTCTCTCTCTCTCTCTCTGTCTCTCTCTCTCTCTCTCTCTCTCTCATTTTAGAGAGAATAAGAGAGAGGGGGGAGGGGGGGCAGGGCAGAGAAAGGCACATTGATTTGCTGTTCCACTTATTTATGATTCATTGGTTGATTCTTGTATGTGTCCTGACCGGGGATCGAACACGCAACCTTGGTGTATCAGGGGTGACACTCTAACTGAGCTACCCGGCCAGGGCCAAGAAGAGACTTCTTGATTGAATGTCACAAGCCTTAAGGTCTTGGGCAGTGGAATCTGACTGGTCATGATGTTCTATTACCTGGGGAGCTTGTTCCTGCCTGGTGCTCCCAGGCCTTTGTGTAACCACAGTGTCATTCCGGTGAACACAGGATGCTGCCATGGACATTAGCTGTCATCACCTATGCAGTTCAAGGTTTCCAGTGGGCTAAGGAGAGCCATCCACCAAAAGACAACACAGGCCTAATCTTGGTTCCCTCTGAGAGTGAAGCCAGTCCTCAAAACTGTTCCATTTCTGGCCTCAGGTTCTATCAGAGGGGCAGGGAATGCTAGAAATAACCCCCTCAGAAAGAGATAGGAGAAAAGACCATTTTCCTTCGAAGTCCTAGCTTGAGGTTTTTAAGTCTGAGGCATAAAACCATTGTGAAACAGCTGTTCTTTAAAAAAAAAAACACACACAAAAAACACAAACCTATGTTAGTTTATTCCACACATTCTAATCATACATACTAATGAGACAGAATTCCAAACACAGCTTCTCCCTCACTTTTTTTATTCTGTGGCTGATCTTTTCTCTTTCCTGTGACCACTTACTTAGAATCTTCTAGTCCTTGTGGGCTGTGACCATTTTTTTTCTTCTTGAATTACACTTTTCACCTTCTTTTAAAAGTAATGAAGTTCGCCCTAGACATTTTGGCTCAGTGATTAGAGTGTCAGCCCGCAGACAGAAGGGTCCTGGGTTTGATTCCTGGTCAAGAGCACATACCTCGGTTCCAGGTTCTGATCCCAGGCCTCGCCAGAGAGCATGGAGGAGGAAACCAATCAATGTGTCTCTCTCACATCAATGTTTCTCTCTCTCTCCTCCCCTTCTCACTCCTTTCCACTCTCTCTAAAAAAAATCAATGGGAAAAATATCCTCAGGGTGAGGATTAAAAAATAATGAATCTTATCCTAGTCAAATAAATTACCACATTTTTTCTTGCCAAGATCAATACCCAACTTACTTTCTAATTTACTTGAAAAAAAATGTCACCTGGTCTTTTGGAGCATAAAGTCTTAGGGATGATCTTAGTGCTCTCCAGAGAGTGGCGGACCTCCAGGGAGGGAGGTAGATTGTTGTGGGGTCAGTGCCCTAAGCAGGATAGTGCCCTTTAGACATTTCAAAGAGGGGGCGGGGAATAAAACATTTAACTGAAAGCTTGAAAACGACTGTAGGTGAAAAGATAGACTCAAATCTGAGGAATCTAAGCTAAGGCCTGTTTCTTGGTATTCCCCCTCCAACACCTAGCAGAACTACTCTTTGCAAATGCAGTGGGAAGTTAAAACGGTGGGTCCCAGGGTCTTCTCATTAATTGAACTTTCATAAAACTTCAGCCACTTTTGGCTCCCAGGATGACTTTGGGGAAATACTCCCCAAGACAACCTAATCATCTCGCCTGATTTCTTCTGATGTGTAAGATTGAATGAGTATGTATGAGGCATGGGGTAAAAGGATTAAAGCACCACCATGATCGGGCTTTCCACATCTTCTTATGTAATCGATGGAGCTGTCATTATGAAAGAACTCAAATAGCTAAGCAGCATATTGGCTGCTGAATTTCCTTTGCATAAGACAGTGAACCCAGCTCAGCAAAGACTGAAATGTCTGAAGGTGGGAGAGCATACCTCTCATGCTTCTATGCTCCCATATTGACTATTAGTAGAAACCTTCAAGTATGAATTATTTTGTTCAGCATCCATTCTTTATCTACATGGAAGGCAAAAAGAAGGAGGGGGCAAAGAGTTGTGAGCCAAGTGACCAGAGGTATGTGGCTGTGGCCAATCTGGACTTCTTCTCTAGTCTTAGAATAGCTGACTGATGGCATCTGAGGATATAGCCCTGCCAAAAATATCCAAAGCCCTTGCATTTAGATATTACTGAAATACAAACAGATGCAGCCTGGCCTGCGTGGCTCAGTGGTTGAGCATCGACATATGAACCAGGAGGTCACGGTTCAATTCCCAGTCAGGGCACAGGCCCGGGTTGTGGGCTCAATCCTCAGTGTGGGGCTTGCAGGAGGCAGCCAATCAATGATTCTCTCTCATCATTGATGTTTCTATCTCCCTCTCCCTGCCTATCTAAAATCAATAATAACAACAACAAAATAGGTGCAATCTCTGGGGAAGGTGACAAGGGATTCAATAAATTAACTCAATCCTGGATACTACCTGGAAAACTTGGATAATGTAGTTGTGGTATTCCAAGGGATAGCCCCTGCAAGTTTAATGCCAGCTGTTCAAGAAACAGACAACTTCCATCGGAATCATTCTTACAAGCTGAATTTTTATTTTTACTAAATTATCTATGTTAATAAAAAATCTGTGCTTGGTGTAGAATTTCACTCCATCAAGTGTTACAATGACTTTTCATTTTCATTACAAGCAGGAGAATGAATGAAGGACAAGTGTTAGGAAACATGGCAATAAATTAGAATATAATTTACAAAAGCAAAAAAAAAATAAGTAACAGTGTACCACATTAATACTGAGTACAAAATTATAAGCAACAACTAATCACAATAATACAAAGGTAATTTCATTCTGTATTATTAAGGATACCTATGTGACATTCACTCAAATAAAAGATTCCTAATGAAATGAACTGATCTGGGAGTCATATGTGTCTCAAGGGGTTTAATCAGTTGGGGCTATTTCCCTTTCAGTTTTGGGTAGGCTTTTCTGCCAGTGGCAGATACTGCTCTCAGCCCCGGGGTACCAGCTTCCTTGGGGTTCCCTAAGTAGTCTATAGAGCTCACTATTTTTGGAGGGCCTACCATGGGGGCTCAGCCTCTACTGATGATCCTGCTGTAACTATTCAGGAAAAGAGCATATGTAGCCACGCGGTTGACTACAGAGCAGCAGCGGTATTGTGATGTGCTGTGGAATGTGACATTTTTCCTCACTCGGATTTTAATTCAGGGCCTATCTGAAATGTTTAGTCCTGTTCCATTCTGTGCTTGGTTCCTTCTGAGAAGGTGACCTGATGCTGGCCCTGGGAGCCCCCTGGTGCTGTGCACACCCCAGAGGGCACTGGCTGCCTCCTCTTCCACAGCCAGTCAGGGGTGCCTGGTGCCCGGTGGATGGCCCTCGCAATGTTCGTTTCCAAGTGAGGTAAAAAAAAAAAAAAAACAGCCCTTAATCAATAATGTAAGAAATCTGTTTAAATAAACATATGAGCTGATAATTATATTGGAGAAAAGCAGATCCTGATGGCAAACCTGTGCCTAAAATGCCACAGAAACCACTCATCTTTTGTCTATTTCACCAGATTAGCACCAAGTTAACTGCTCTTTGCAAAGCACCATGGGAATTCAGTGCTGGGGCCCCTGGCCCTCCCTTTGCTGAATGGCTAAGAAGGCACCTGGGCAGCCATGGACAGGGGCCCTGACAGCAACTCTCAAGTATTGTCAACAGCTCTCCCTGGAAAGCACAGGGACGTGAGCTGTGGGGTTGAGAACGCAGGTGATGAGAGACAAATGAGCACGACTGAGGGTGCAGAACCCCATCCCATGCTGGCTCTCCACAGCACAACTGACATCTAGGTTGGTTTTTGGAGTCTGTGAGTCTCTCTTCCTTTCTGAAAGCACCTAATCACCCCCATCAAGTCATGGTCTAGGTCATACACCTGACGTGGAGCCTCAGAGCACAGTGATGGATGTAAGTCAGATATACTCTTCAACTGCAAGTAGCATCTTTACAGAGGAGCCATTTGGCTGGAGTGTGAGGTGTCGGTGTAGCATGGTGGACACACGTGTAGGACACAGAGCACATTCAAGGGAACCTGCTGCAAGCTACAAGTGTTCAAGTACAAAATATTCATATAAACAAGTACCCTCTTTTTCTTTAAATTTCACTGTCATATATTTTGATGAGCATGATGTGAAACTTGCGGATAGGGAATGTATGAGCAAGTCAATTTAAATTAGGTGGATTTGATTCTAGAATTTGACCTGCTCAAGAAACTGGGTTTCACATTTAGTTGCTGTTCAGAACAACCATAAAAAAATATATAAAATACTTGGTTGAATGACTATTAGAATTAGGCTTTATGATCTCTAGTCTTCATGAGTTTTTCTTCTTTGGTTGTTATCCCTTGCCTACTTTAAACCTCAGAGAAATCGCACGTTTACGTGCAAGCACACTCCTCCACCCACACACTCAAAAGCGCCCCCCCACACACACACACTTGCTCCCATATAAATAAATGCCCTTCTGCCATATCAAAGAAGGGACATCTGGAACCCATCGTAACTGTCAGCAAAAGGGTCTGCCTGGTTGTTACTGAGCCGGTCTATCTTTTTTGCCTGGCATCGTCTCAGTAAGCGTGGTGTAGGTGCAGCCACCCAGTGGGGCAGGAGCCGTGCTGTGGCTGTAAACACACGTGAGTTGGAGTGACTCGTATTAAGAGCTGAGGCAGCCCTGTGTGATGGCAGCAAAGGACCTGGTACCTCGGTGTCTACCATACCCCAGGTCTGGCTTCTGCGTGACATTGAAATGTTTTTCTCTTAAAGTGTTAATGGGAATCTCAACTTCACTTGCACAATGGCAGGCGGGCCGCAGTCTTTTAGCGCTGAATTTATAGAGCTGCACAGCTGCAGTAACTGAGGCACTGCTTTCAACTAAGTCCTTCACTGTCGTTCGGTTTAATGTAGTTTTATACATGGCTCACAGCAGTGTTCAGAACAGGGGAATTATTCCTAAGGAAATTAAGTAGAAGGAAGAAAAAAAATCATACAAACTTTCATTAGTCTTGATTTATAATTGCTTCTTAAATTACAGGTTAAAGCCCAGTTTAGAATTTAAATGGTGGTGCTGTTGTAGTGAGATAAAGTATAGTAAATATTTTTTAAGCTATGATTTAAGATTTCTGAATCTTTTACTTCCATAGTTGACCAAGTCATACCAGCTACATTTTAAACAGTTTTAAATACAAATGGATTCAGTGTCATTGCTAAGTCTATAATAAAAATTATCTTAATGGTCCAAGGAGGTAAACAGGCTATTGGATTTACTCGAAAGAACACAAACGTTCCACAGTAAGCAAGTCTCCCTGTGTTGTTTGGATCTCTCCAATCTGGCATTCCCTCCTAAAACTGTGTCCAGCACTTTGGATCAATAAATCCTACTTCACAGAAGTTAAAATAATATTGAAATCCTGTCAGCTAGGGCTGACCAGTGGTTACGTTTTCCACAGGGTAATGCATCTGCAAGGACATCAATCCTCTTCCTCCGGGTGGCTCTCTGTGATGGACACATTTCCAGGATGAAATGACAAGGCTCTCTCTCCGGCTTTCCGTGGGTCACTGTCCTTGGCAGGTCTTACAACATATCTGTCTGAAGTATGCTCGATTGCAGAACTGGAACTTGTGCACCAGCGGGCAGTAAGCCACTTTGCTCACATCTTTGCACTCTAACGAATGGGGGCAGAAAATGGAAAACAATTAGAGGCACATAAACAAGGACATAAACAAGCCAATGAGCCCGGATGCTGGGCAAGGACCTCCCTTTGCGCCAATCCACCTTGGCTTTCGCATGCATGTGGTTTTTGTTTTTATTTTTAAGCATACCCTGTCTGGGACAGCCTACCAGAAACATTCTTTTGATATATTTTAACACAAATTAAAAAAAAAATTTTGCAAGGCTTTTCTCCCAGCCTTTTATAAGTATGGTGCATGCCCACTATGTCTTGAAAGAATTACCATTTGTTTGGATAAGTGATCACTTTAGACAGCTTCGAAACATGAGTCATTTTTCTTACAGTGCTTTTATTGCTTCTTTCTCAAGGGTTATTTTATTCACAGCGCAAGGTTATCCAAAATCAAACATGAGTTGCATTGTTTGATACCAAAGTACACATGTCTCCAGAGAACCTCTGCATCTGTGAGGCGTGGGGCTGGGCCCGGGTGAATGAAAAAGACTGCTGACAGTGGCCTAGATTCAGCAACTACACTAGACAAAGAGGGAAACTTTGAGGGGTTGGCCTCAAATGGCAGCAGTCTGTGGGTTATGGAAACATGTAGAAATGTCTTTTTTTAATTTGGAAGTGAGACATGGCCTTCTTTTTTCCTATGTGTATTTTCTCCTCGGTGCTAGAATTGCCACAGCTGCAGCCTGCACTTCTTGCAGCCAGAAGGTGAATAAATGATTCTTTCTCCATCTCCCCTTGAGGCTGGTTGCAGAGGATGGGGCTGAGAGCCACCCCATACACACACACACACACACACACATAACCCCACTGCTGCGAATAATGATATTCCTCTCCAGTCCTCTGGTCACTTTTATCTGGGGATTTTAAAATACTTTGTAAACCTAGTAATTAAATTTCCATATGCCTCCCAGAATCAAAGTTCCACCCTCATTTTTCCAGGTGGTTACACTAAAGCATCCTGGGTAAATTGTTGAAGGTAATTAGAATCAGGCAGAACACTGGGTCAGGTTTAGCGGAACAGAACAGTGACTGGTTGTTGTTGTTTGCTCGGTTTTTTCCTGGCTTCAGAAATTCTCTAAAGTTCTAAGAGATCATGTCTATGGTACAGAGCCACGTGATAAGCCTGGAAAATTAAATGCAAAGGAATGGGCAAGTTTACAGTTGTTGTTATTGAAAATCCGGTAACAATTGTGTTGATCACACTTTCAAGGTTCTTTCAGTGAAAGACTTAACACTTTAAACTGTAAGCCCCAACCCTCTGGAAATATAAGCTCTGCTACCACTGAACTCGTACTCAAGATTCGATTTACAGAGAGAATACCAATTAGAAATTCTAATTAAAACTTTCCATCATAGGATTCTCAATAAATTAAAAGTTTTGGCTGAAAGCAGGTAGCAGAGACAGAAAAACTTTCTCTAAACTTAGCACTAAAATAGAGAAATCAGTCAATATTTGGTCTATCGCGTTTAAATTTGAGGTGAAAAGATCCCCATGGGTTTTAATTTGGAGGTCACTTGTTATTTTAGTGGGTTTTTTCTTTTCCTTTTCCTCTCTGTCATGACCGTCCGAAAGTACCCAAAGGGAGTTTAGACTAAGAATATTTTTTGTGGAAAAAAAGTTGTACCGGTGTAACCAAGAGGAGCATATTGTCAAGGTAATGCAGTTATTACAGGGGTGAGGAAGGCTGCCACAATTCCCCTCATCGTCAGTTCCAAGTTACCATCCTCGTAGGCAGCCCGCCTTGGAGACTACTGCGCTCACTCTCCGCAATAGGGCTCCGTGAGCTGCTCGAAGTACCAAATACACTTTAGCATTGGCCTTCCTTGCCAAAATATAAAAATGATTTAGTTGATAATCAGATAGAAGAAGACTGGTTGTTTTAATAGTACAAGGAAATAAAATTAGAAGCCAGACTGCCTGGGTTTAATCCTAGTTTTATCATTTACTAACTTTATGGCTCTGAACAAACCACTTAACCTCTCCGTGCCCAAGTTTCCCCATTGTAAACAGGGGTGACAAGAGTGCCCGCCCCCATCTGTAACAGGAAGAACCTGTGCTATCACCTAGTGCATGGAAAGCCCTCGGTAAGTGTAGAATATTGAATTACTGTTACTGTGACCACTGTTAGCTATTATCTCTTACTACCTGGTGACAGTGAGTGGCGCTCAATGAGGATGCAACATTTAGATTGCTACTGAGAAAATGCTGTTCTACTGGCACACGTCAGTTTGCAGACCAAACAAAGAAGAATACTTCCTGGAAATATATACAACTTTATTGGGAGATTCATGACTCCATTTTTGGAAGAGTTGCTGCACAAGGAACTTCACAGATTTTTTTTCTTTTAGATTTAGACTTTGGATTCTGATTCAATAATAAATAATAAATGCCCGGCCAGTGTGGCTCAGCAGTTGAGTGCTGACCTATGAACTAAGAGGTTGCTGGTTCGATTTCCAGTCAGGGCACCTGAATGGGGTGCAGGCCTAATCCCCAGTAGGGGGTGTGCAGGAGGCAGTCCATGGGTGTTTCTCTCGCATTGATGTTTTTATCTCTCTGTCCCTTTCCCTTCCTCTCGCTCTAAAAGTCAATTTAAAAAACATATAAAAACAAAAATAGATACAGAGGCAAAGAAGCATCGAACAGACTGTCAAACTACAGCGGGAAGGCAGGGGAGGGTTGGCGGGGGGGGGGGCGGTTTGGAGATCAACCGAAGGACTTGTATGCATACATATAAGCATAACCAATGGACGCAAGACACTGGCAGGGGGAGCGGTGAGGGCAGTGCCAGGGGTAGAGGAGGCCGGGGGGGAGATCAATGGGGGGAAAAAGGAGACATATGTACTACTATTGATGAAAATCTATTCACCGAAACTCAACTATTAACTGGTCTTTTATTTTCTTGGCCTTTTCACTCCACAAGAGTTTAATCTAGTAATAATAACATTAAAAATAATTTGCCAAATGCTTCCTATGTGCCAAGCACTGCCTTAATCCTTTTAAATATATAGAACATCAGCTTTGCACAGATGGAAAAACTGAAGCTCAAAAAGGTTAAGAAACTCATGCTGGGTCACACAGCTAGTTGGTCTAAGAACGGGGACCAAAACTCACATTTGTCGGATTCTGAAATCATCTATTTTGGCAGCACTCTTAGCATCTAAACGAAAAAAAGGTTTCTGCCTGTCAGTGCTTCTGTGTTCTTGGCTGATACCACTGATGATAAGTCAACCTTTGGGCACACTGACAGGAGGTTTGCTCTGCCACCGCAGAGAAGGGGAAATGTTTTTGAAAGAGGGTTCTAGGTCACAGGCATTCCGAATAGCCCAATACCTTTCTTCAGCTATTCCTTTATCCCTAACTGTGGTAAAATTATGTGAGTGAAAGGTGGTTTGAGACACACCGAGAAGTTGTAAGGCCGCGTGATTACAGAAAGCTAAATGTAATCTTAACAATATTAGTATTTGAACGATATGGGTGTGCTCAGCCCATCTGTCACTTCTCGAGCTCAGTGAGAGGATTGATTTGTTGAGCACTTGGAATAACTCACTGACATTTGCTGATGTAGCTGAGAGGCCTTAATTATAAAACTTACCATTTACTAGGGTGTCACATCCGCAAAGCCCACTGAAAATATGAAATAGTCATTTTACTCCCACCCTTGAGCCGCTACACAGCTTACAATGGTGCTAACACCATTCTGGAAGAGTTGTGCACAAAATAAATCACGTTTTCCCACTGACCACAAAACAACAACAGGAAAGTTCTGCTTTAATTTCTAAATGATCTTCAGTTGGCATTGATTTCTAGCTAATATCTAAAAAGTAAAAGTCTCTCTATACCCAAGTAATACATAATCTGAAAATAATTAATTAGACTAGGAGATCTATTGAAAGGAATCCTTTAGTTGAGGTAGACTCTTTTGTAATAAAATCTCTCTGAAATTTATATATTTTGAAGATTTGGTCTTTACTATCCTATTTTCTTCATACGATACACATATGTCTACTGCTTTTTAAGTAGTGGATTCTCCTTTTTTTTTTTTTTTTAAACATAATCACCCCAATCCAAAAATAAAGTTTCACTTTACCCATGGCCAGAGACTTCTGGTGGGAATGACAACTTAAGGAGTATCCCTAGCCCTAACTGGTTTGGCTCAGTGGATAGAGTGTCAGCCTGAGGACTGAAGGGTCCCAGGTTCGATTCCGGTCAAGGGCATGTACCTTGGTTGTGGGCACATCCCCAGTAGGAGGTGTGCAGGAAGCAGCTAATTGATGTTTCTCTCTCATCGATGTTTCTAACTCTCTCTCCCTCTCCCTTCCTCTCTGTAAAAAATCAATAGAATATATTTTAAAAAAAGGAATATCCCTAAATTCTTCTTAGGGAGGCTTGGGAATATATCCAGGAATAAAAGCCAGCCACTAGGCCCTGCAATGTGAACTAGAACCATTCCTATTAAGTAATTTGCCAGGTATCCTGGAGTGGTCTCGATAGTAATCTGGGTTTTGGTAGAGTTGAATGATAAAAATTAGACAACCTGTTTCACAGGCAACACATGACTCTACTTATCATTGATATTCCAGTGGGTTTTTCCCCCAGGTGCTTTACATTAATCTTTCAAAACCTGGACCTAAAAGACATAGTTTCAAAATACTCATACTGAACGGAGGCTTATGAATTTAGGATGCCACTAGATTCAGATTCACTGTGACTCTGATAGCTTGGCTTTGTCCAAGGAGTACAAGGACAACTCCCAAAATGCAGCGCTCTTGTATTTAATTCATAAAACATAGCAAAGCCTGCCTAAATTGTATCCTTGGAGTGAGCTGGGATACACAGACACATATCCTCCCATGACCCAGTTGGACCATTCAGCATCTTTCTTTGGAGAATGTGTGTCCTCTCTACCTGTAAGTTGTTTATTATATTCAGAGAAAGAACACAGTGAGTAGAGAGTCATGACTTAAGCACCTGTCCATGGAGATTCAGAGCTGGGTGAGAAGGGAGATAGCAAAGGCATTGCCTGTGCATGTGTGGTATGGGTGGGGATGTGGATTCAGTGTACTTTTCCTAATAAAATTGTACTTGAGCCCTGGATATTTTACATATTCAGATTGGAAAAGGATGATATAAGTTGTGCTTGGGAATTTGATATTACTCATTGCAATGAAAACAGTACACTAACTTTATTCTCAAAGCAAGGTGATATCAACTACAGAACTTTACTCCTATTTCATCCTACCAGACTGAGCCTCTCCTTTCTCTTCACTTTCTCAGCTTCTTTTTACCCAGTCTCATTCCCTGGTTGCCACCTACATTTAACCTCGAGGTGATATGACCCCAACACAAATCCAGAGTTCCCTCTAAACCAGACAGCCAGGATTGTGTACCAGAATGCTAAGGGGGATTATGAGCTCTTTAAAAATGGCAAAGAAAAAAACAGGTCTACCTCACCTCCTTGAAATCAAAGTCTTCACTTTCACCATTCCTTTCACTGATTTTAATATATCAGATGCCATTTAAAACCCAAATTCAGTAGATGTTTTGTCCTAGAAATTTTGTGAGATTTCTGGAGCTTCCCAGGTTTTCTCAGAGCAATTTCCCTGAGGGAGACTGGGACCCACCAAAGCCACCAATAGACAGCTGGGCTGCTAAACCAATGCACACTAGCCACACCTTTCCTGGGTTGGTTACCAGCTCACAACGCGCCATAAATCATGACCTGGCAGCAATAAATACTAGATGACAGCGTGCCTTGTGCTACTGAGAAGCTGAAAAGACTCATCATATAAACTACAAGGGAACTTGAAACTGCATCAAGATGAATAAAATGGCATTTGGGATAGAATTTCAGGTGAGCTGGAGTAGGCCAGTCCCAGCTGCCAGATGTACTTTAAAAAATTACTCTGAGTAGTATTTCAAATGCAGTGATACCCAGCATGCCTATAATTCACTCTCGGCAGCACCGCCGTGTTACCCTCGCCAGTGGCAGTCTGTCAAGATCAAGCCTATAGTGCTTTAACTCTCAGCCGAAGGCTTTCAGAAATAGAAAACTAAAGCAGATGTGGAACATGGCAGATTTTATCTCCCTTCTTCCTCCTCCTATTTCCTACCTACTATTAACTTTTCATTTTGATTTTCTTTCTGATTTTCTTTCTCTTACTATCTGTCTTTTGTTGCTTAACTTCCCTCCATTTCTTCAATTTCTCTCCATTATTTATTTTTTATTTATTGTTTTTTACTTTTTTAATTGAATTTATTGGGGTGACACTGGTTAATAAAAGTATATAGGTTTCAGGTATACAATTCTGCAATACATAATCTTGTATTATATTGTGTGTTCACCACCCCAAGTCTAGTTCTCCTTCCATCACCGTTTATCCCCCCTTTACCCTCTTCAACTCCCTCCACCCCTCTTCCCTCTAGCAATCATCACACTGTTGTCTGTGTCCATGAGTCTTTCTTTTTTTCTTAATCCCTTCACCCTTCTCACCCAGCCCCCAACTCCTGCCCCTCAAATTCCATTATTTTATGATACCTTTGGGATACTAAGGTGCTTAATTTCCTTATAGATGCCTAAATTCCTTATCATGATTAAAAGTACCATATTAATGAGTGAATTTGAAACTTGGGAGTCATACTGACCACCTCTGTCTACTTGTGTATCCGGTTCTTTTTATTCTCCTTTCTATTCATTTTTCTTATTTTCAATTTGTTACCCTCCTTTTGACCCCTACTCTATCTGCCTTATTGATAATCTCTACCCTGTGGTCTCTTCATCATCTCTACCCTGGTATCTTAGAACAACTTTCTAACTCTTCTCCCACACAAGGCTGCCCTCTCTCAGCTCCCTGATACTCTTATCATCCTAAGCGTATCATTCCCCAACTTCCTGCACTTGTTTCCTAGAACTTGTAGTAGAGTGTCCTAAATTCCTTCTTCTGCATGCAGGACCCTCCAAAACTAAGTCCCCCTCTCTTTTTGTGGCTTCATTTCCACAGCTGCTCATTGGCCAACCCATGACAGCCATGTTATACACCCTCCACACCACCATGCCTGCATACTCTTCCTCTGCCAGGAATGCCCAGAATCTCAACGTCTTCTCGGCAAACTGTCTCATAACTTCCAGTGCCCGGCTTAAGCTTGCCTTCTCCATGATACTCTGCTGATTACCCCGTCCTCTGTAGACTCCTGGTAGCTTCTTTCCACCCCGGTAACACTACTGCCCCATATATATGGTGATGATTATTTCTATGCATGTTGCCACCCTTTCTAAACTGCACTCCACTTGGACCTTGTCATATTCCTCTCATAGTATCTTTCCCTGGCACACAATAGGTATGTTTGATAAGTAAATTAATTAATGGTTGAATAAATGGATCATATTATCTAAAAACCTTTACCTTGAGGGATGGACAGATAGATAAAGCAAGTTCAGTAAAATGTTAATGCTAGAACCCAGATGGTGGGTGTTCAACTTGGCTGTGAGACACTTGAAAAGAATGTATTTTCTGCTGTTTTGGGGTGAAATGCTCTGAAAATATCAATTAAATACAGCTGATCTAGTGTGTCAATTAAGGTCACTGTTTCCTTGTTGATTTTCTTTCTGGACGATCTATCCATTGATGTCAGTGGGTGTTAAAATCCCTTACTCTGACTGTATTATTGTCAATCTCTCTTTTTCTGTCCATCAAAAAAAATTTATGGATGCATTCTTTTTTATTATTATTATGCAATCTCAGGGTAGCTGTGGTCTACTGATAATCTCTCCAACCTTCCAATTGGAACTTGGTACACTGGCCTCCTTCATGAGACTGTGGACTCCTTGAAGACAAGAATTTTGGCTTTTGGTCTTTGTATCCCAGTGTTTAACTTTGTATTTCTTTTTTAAATATATTTTTTATTGTTGATAGTATTACAAATATCTCCCATTGTCGTCTCCTGTTTCCTCCTTCCTCTCAACCTCTCCCTCCTCCCTCCAGGTCTTCACTACCCTATTGCCTATGTCCATGGGCTATGCACATAAGCATGTGAGTTCTTTGGTTTATCTCTTCTTGTCCCCCCAACCCACATCAAGGTATGTCAGTCTATTCCATGCCTCCCTGCTTTGGGTCTTATTTTGTTGGTCAATTCATTTTGTTCATTAAATTCCACAAATAAGTGAGATCATATGATGTTTGTTTTTCTCGATTTGGCTTATTTCACTTAGCATAGTATTCCAGGTCCATCCATGCTGTCCCAAAGTATAAGAGATTCCTCTTTTTTATAGCTGCATAGTATTCCATAGTGTAAATGTCCCAAAGCCTTTTTATCCATTCATCTACTGATGGGCACTTGGGTTGCATGTAAATGAAAAGGCAAAATGCTGAGATAGCAATACTTATATCTGACAAAATATACTTTTAAATGAAGGCTATAGTAAAAGACAGACACTAAATAATGATAAAGGGAGCAATCCAACAAGAGGATATAACCCTTGTAAACATTTATGCACCCATCATAGGACACCTAAAATATGTAAAGCAGAACAACCCAAGTGCCCATCAGTAGATGAATGGATAAAAAAGCTTTGGGACATTTATACTATGGAATACTATGCAGCTGTAAAAAAAGAGGAATCTCTTATACTAACTGGGAAACTCTATTTTTCTTTCAATTTTAAATGATAGCCTTTTTGGGTAGTCTTGGTTGTAGGTCCTTGCTTTTCATCACTTTGAATATTTAATGCCAATCCCTTCTGGCTTGTGGATCTCCCATGATGGGGAAGCACCAGACAGGTTCACAGGGAAATGGGGAGAATGTCCCTCACCCCAAAGCCACACCACTCAGTCACTGAGACCACCTGAACCTACTCAACCCTCTAGATCCTGGCCCAGGCAGCTGACTCCTCAGCAGGGAGTGAGCTCCATACTGTGGGATAAGAGGAAGTCCAGAGGGTGAGGCTATTGCTTTCCCCCAGGTTGATGCCATATAAAAGGGAGTGTTCTACCCAAAAGAGATGGCATCTATGGTATGGAAGAATGACTCCACACAGGGGAAAGACAGTATTTTAGATTCCAAGGATCTCCCTTATGCCTCCCCTGTCTTGCTTGAGATAGAGCTAAACTAGTTTCTCAGTAGCCTCTAAGAGTCAAGGGCCAAATTCTGCTGGGGAAATGGGGTCCTCTTCTAGAATCTGCTCCTTCCTAGACTACTGGACTTTCCTCCCAACCTTCTCTTAGTAAGAGGCATTTTTGTCTCCCTGATCTAATTCTCAGAAACTATAGCAGGTCACTCTCCCATTACTTTCATGTAGGAGCCTCTTCTCTCTCGAAGCTATGTTATCTGCTCATTTTTATATCTATGAATGATAGTTTATGATTAAACTCAACTGATTCACCCACATTTCCCAGGGTACACTCTGGGTTTTTCCAACTACACAAATGTCTGGCTCACAGAGCACTTAGTCTATGAAGCTTGCCTCATCCAAAGGTTAAATAAAGTCATCGGTCCTTCATTTGAGTGCTCTCAGCACGGTATAAACCTCCACATAACACGTTCCACCACCACCCCTTTTTTCAAAGTTTATTCTCTATAAGACTATGAATTTATAAAGGTATTTGAATTTTCCATAATGAATGGCAGCAGTAGGCCACAGCAAGCATTCAATAATTAGCTGTTGTTAAATAAACAGAGTTTCAGGTATTTAAATATATTCAATATATGCTAATGGGAATCTAAAGAGATCACAAAACAAGTTATAAAGACATATTGTTTGTACTTTAGTTCTAGTTTTGTAAAAAAGAGTGATCTTCTTTTAAACGCGTCAACAGCTTTAGGGGAATAACAATTCTGAGATTAGTCATACATTATAGGATTAATAATTTCCTAAAAGTTTCCTCCTTTACTGAAAAGACTAAAAATATTGTCTTAACTGCTTATTTCAGATTAATATAATAAAAGGTTATTTGTCCAGGCAGATTAAATGACTATGAGATGTTTCTCTACATAATCTGAGTAACATCACATTAAATCTATCCACTTTAAGATAATTTCTTTAAAGCAGAAAGAAGTGAAGTTACAAATGATATTCTGCCAACTTATCTAAAAAGAGCATTTCATCTTCAGCTGCAAAGCTTATGTGTAATAATTATTGACTATAGATAAACTTTTGGAGAAATTATTAAATGGCTGAAAATGAAGGGCTAAAGATAACCTCAACATATATTATTGTGGGCATGTTAAAAGCCAGTTCTTTCAGCAACGATTAAGCCTTAATCTGTTGAATCAGGTTAATGGTAATGCCAGAAGTATGTCTATTTCATAACCAGAAGCTCTGTGTTCGTATTAAATTACCCAATTTTAGAGAGTGAATTACAAATAGCATATAAATGTAGTTGAAACTGACATACCCTTGGACTCTGCCAAATTTGGGTTAAAATCCTGACTGTTACTTCGGAATCTTGTGATTTAGGCAAGTCACTACCTTTCTCTGTGCCTCAGTTTCCTCATCAGTAATACATACTACTCTCAGAAGGCTGTTGTCATAATTATGTAATATGCATTCTCTCTCTCTCTCTCTCTCTCTCTCTCTCTCTCTCTCTCTCGTATTTATGTATGAGATATATAAGATGGGTAATAAATATGAAGGGCCTACCATAATACCCAACAAAAATTAATTTAATATTATAATTATATCCTCCCTTCCACCTTAATGTTTATCTTCCAACTCTGATAGAAAAACAGATTCCCAAATCCATGTGATTGATCACTAATAATTTATAATGGATAAAAGTTATTTGCAAAAAAAAAAGTTACTTGCTGCAGTCCTATAGAGGATATTTTTATTTAGATTATTTAGAGCCAGAGATTTTGCAAATTAACACTGTAACTTTGAACTAATGAAAAATAAGGCTATATTTCTTTGAAAGAGTTATACAGGAGGTATATTGTGTTGAGATTCTGATATAAAAACCAGACCATTTGTAAAGACACAATGTTTCTGTATCCTGTCATGCAAGGTGATTGGTCTTTCTAAAATCAAATTCCTACGGAACCATTAAAAAATAGGATTTAAAGAAAATCCTTCTAACTGAATAAAGCTGGTCAAAAGGAATATATCTCTTTTTAACAGGTTTATGAGAATATAATTTTCATTTGAAAAATATTAATGACTATACTTAGAGTAGTAGTTATTTCTGTTTTACTTTGTGTTTCAAGCAGAGCCCTAGCACTGGGATTCCAACATAACTTAAATTCATGGCTTCAGATGTTCATGTGTATGTATTTGCTCATGCCTCTATTTTCATATGAGAAGGCATTCTGACCTTCCTCACTATGCCATATTTGTCTCTATACACCCCAGTTTCGCTTATAGTGCCTTGCACAAAGTAGCATTCAGGAAATTTCAAATAAATATCTAACTGAATAAGTCAAGTACAATTAATTAAAGACAGAAGAAAATTCAGGATTTGGGTGGATATCTGTTATTAGTAAAGAAATTTCCCAATATATAACAAAGAGAAATTTCAGAGCCTAAAATTTGCCCTCCTATAAAAACTGCTATGTAATTATCTTTTCTACTTTTCTACAACGAGAAAATTAGCATTTGAAACATAAGTAGTTTCAAACATATGCTTTCATTATAAGTGTAACAAGCATGACTTTTCATCTTCATGATGGCAGAGAGCTATAGTTACATCCAAAAAGAAACAGAAGTTTTCACTCTTAAGCATGGTTCATTAGAAATCATGTCTATATTTCTAGCACGAGGTGAACACAGAATGCTAGGTTGGACGTGACCTTAGAGATTATTACTCCAATCTCTCGTTATATAGATTAGTGTGGATGAAAAAGAGGCCACCTGCTAACCTGACAAGTTTAAGGAAGGCCTGCATGGCAATCTTGCAAACTCAAAGACCTAAAGTCACAAAGGAGGGTCTGAAAATAAAAACCTTTAATCAAAAAGCACTTATACTGGCTAGTCATATCCTAGGCCAGTATCTCCCTTGACAAAGATGAACTTCCGATCTTTACCTATTGTCTTTTTGTACCTAAGATAACATACCTGTGAAAAGTCAGGGTAATTTGTAGCTTCCCTTTTTCCAGACCCCGCAGGGCACAACCAAATGCACCAGGGCACCAGGACAGATACCACAAATTCCTACACTGTTATTGTTATCATGCCAATTGTTGAGTGTTAACTATCCAGTATGTGTCTATCATTTTCCTTTGTATCCAATCCCAGGGGACCGCCCCCTCATTGTATCCAACCCCTCCCCCCATTGCTTTCTCCAGCCTCCCTAATCTATCACCAATGGATTTCATGTAACCCACTTGGGTCTCCACCTTTGATTGTAATGTATAGAACAAGGTGAAAAACTGCCATTCTCTGGAGCATTATCCCAATACATTGAAATTGCTGAGTTTGGCTCAAATAAACTCACAAAAATTCTTTACAAGTGTGAATGTTTTTTACGTTAACATTAGTAAAATTAACTCCAGAAAGGTTACATGACTTAACAAGGTCATACAGTTAGGGAAAGTGTCAGGAAAAGGCACAGCTTAGCTTTCATAAATGCTCTATACCAGTGGTCGGCAAACTCATTAGTCAACAGAGGCAAGTATCAACAGTACAACGACTGAAATTTCTTTTGAGAGCCAAATTTTTTAAACTTAAACTTCTTCTAACGCCACTTCTTCAAAATAGACTCGCCCAGGCCATGGTATTTTGTGGTAGAGCCACACTCAAGGGGCCAAAGAGCCGCATGTGGCTCGCGAGCCGCAGTTTGCCGACCACGGCTCTATACAAACAGTGTTTTCATGGGGCTCTTCAAACACTGGGAACCAGTATGCGTGAGGCAGTAGAGACCACAGGCCTCTTCTTCTTGGGAAACTCACCTTCAGCATTGGAAGTGGGGGTACCGTCACATTTGCTTTCACACTGCTGCATCGATGCAGGCCGCACAGTTTCTGGACAGTCTCTAGATGCCTGTCCCGTGTAGGAGAGACATTGCACGATTCGCATTTGCTGTCCAAGGCCACAATGAGCAGAACACTAAACCCAAAGACAGAGAGAAACAAAACGCTGATCTCAACAATTTTCAGGAGGTAAAAAAAGATACTATGTCAATTCAAATATCACATACATTTGCATTTAAAGCCCATATGTAGTTCATCTTGGAGAGGTGCATGATTAGGTCATTCTACTATAGAATTGGTTTGGAATCTTAAGGGTCATGTCATTACCCTAGAAAATGGAAGCAAGATAGTTCCCAGAAGATAAGAGATGAAGATTTCTTGTACTAGCATTCCACAGTTCCAAGCAGTGCTGGTGAACTCTAACAGGAGTGTAATAAGAAAACGCTCATGATGAAGTAGAATAACCAGGGCCAGGCCATCATTATTGCTCACTACTTATTATAGGCTTGTGGGCAAACAACCTGATGGTCTACTCGTGTGCTCTGAATCTGTCCAAAGCATTAGTTCAATGTAACAGCAGTGACTGCTATGAGGCCTGGTGACATGGTCAGTTAAAAAAAAAAAGAGACTTTGCCCGGCCAGCATGGCTCAGTGGTTGAGCATCCACCCATGAACCAGGAGGTCATGGTTTGATTCCCAGTCAGGGCACATGCCCAGGTTGTGGGCTCGATCCCCAGTGGAGGGCATGCAGGAGGCAGTCAATCAATGGTTTTTCTCTCATGGTTGATGTTTCTATCTCTCTCTCTCTCTCCTGCTCCCTTCCTCTCTGAAATCAATAAAAACATATTTTTAAAAAAGGAAGTTTAAATAAGTACCACAAATTTTCTAAGGTACTATTAGCCACACAAGCCTGAGAAGCAGTCTGCTGTTAGCCAATTAGCATGTGTCCCTCTCCTTTTTTATCTATTCAGGGATTTTGTTATCTCAGAATTGAAGTTATTCTCTGAGCGGCTTAGTTTCAGCTGGGACTGATCAGCTGTCCAGGTTGAAGAAGGAGGCTCCATCTATTCTTTGGGCCTGCCACCCAGAATACCAGAAAGCCTGTGAGATTTGAGATCAAAGGGGTGAGGAGCTAAAGGGTGCCGAGACAGGCCATGGGGATATTTACAAGGTAAACAAACCAAGGCCCTGTTGGTTATGTTTACAAAAACTCTCAAAGCACATAGAGAACTTGCAAGGATATTCATAGATACTTTTAAGTTTCTTAACACAGAATGACAAATAACTGCACTGTAGAAATGTAGTAGAGCATCTTTGCTTTTTTTACTGGTTAATTTCAATTTTAGGAAACTGAATTGAAAATATAGATGAGAAGAAAAGGATTCAAGGACATTTAAAAGAATAATCTCAAATTGATAACTGTAAATTTCAGGAAATCACTAACATGCAAAAACTTGCAATGGGCCTTTATATAACAGTGCATTGCAATGATGAATATATAAGGAAAGAAAGTCCTACCTGGTTTAAATAAAAATTATGAGAGCATGTTTGTACTGATCCTTTTTGTTTGTTTGTTTTTGCAAATATTTATTTTTATTTTATTTTTTTCTATCACCATTTATCCCCCCATACCCTCTTCTATCTCCCACTCCCCCTCCCCCAGCAATTACCATACTGTTGTCCATGTCCATGAGCTCACTCTCTCTTCTTTTTTTCTTTTTTGTTCAATCCATCCATCCCTCCAACCCCCCATTCTGATTCATTAATAATATAATATCAATTATATATTGTGACACACTCTTACTTCTACAATGAAACACTTAATTGCATACAATGCTCATGTATATTCCACTTGAGCACTTTGTAAATTAAACTAAATACTGTTATAGAAAACCAAATTATTAATTATTTGCTATACAAATACAAATGTTAATGACTTTATGATCATACTTCCTTTATCTCCTCACAAGGCTAAGCAAGTATATTAATTTGCCTTAATGGAGACCGAAAATCTTTGCCTGCTCTCCAATGTGACAGAAGAGGTCTATAGATACTGCTATACTCTAGCAATTCTGAATTTTGGCCAGAATTTTGATAACAATCTCTCTGAAATGCCATTTTTAGTAAGTAATGACAGGCCCAGAGCACAAACAAAATGGTACCAGTGTAGTTATATGCCATTATGATTTATTTTGGTCTCAGATATTAAAAAATGATTCACTACAAGGTTAACTATAAAATCACAGGAAAAGAGCATTGATAGTCTAGTAATTTAATTTCTGGAGTGTCATTTTTTTTAACATAACCTAATAGATTTTCTTTTGTACACTAAAAAACAACAATACTTTAACTTCCCTTCTGTGCAAAAATATCAAGTTGCTTTTAAAGGATTTAAGGATTTACCTTCAGCAAGATAACACAATTTAAAAGTGAGAAAGAAAAAAAAAAAGAACTGGAGCATAGACTGGAAATGGGTATAATATAAAAATAGATACCAAAAGCCCTAATACTTGCTTCCCAATTCATAATCTCCATCAGAAAAATCCATTGAAGAATAAGTATTAATGACATCTCAAACACTGTCAATCAAAACCCCCATATCTTTTCTGTGAGGTTAAAAGGAGTTACTTTGCAAGTAGGAAAATTAAGACACTGGTGTTAACTGACTTGTTCTTAAATTAGTTGAGAGAGTTGGGATTAGAATTCAAAGTTTTGGTAGCTTGTTCAAACCTCTGGCCATCTAGACTATTTTGCTTTTAATTTTAAGTTAAAATGTCAGGATCCAAGGAGTTGGTAGAAGTGAGAAGTATGTAGGTAAGGAGAAACATAGCTAAGTGTGTCTATGGGTGGCTGCTGCTGTTTGTGCATTGTTCCACGCTCATATCTTACACCTAGATTTCTATATGTTGCTACCTATGTCTCAAGGTGCTGCCTCAGAGGAGTCCACAGTGCACTGCCTTACCTGGCCCCAGTCTCCTGTCACCCAGCGAGCAGGAGGGCAGCGGCCCAAACTGCAGCGCATGCGGGTAGGGGGTTTGCTTGTGTATGAACATTGTGCAGCTGACAATGTTTTAGAAAGGTCACTGCTCTTGCACAGAACAATCCGATGCTTGAATCCTGAACCACACTTGGGAGTGCACTGGAAAGAAAACAAATATTAATGAACAACGACAATCAAAGGGTAGAGGAAAATTCCAAGAAAGTGTTTCTTAAAGTAAATATGTGTTAGGGTATACAGTACATGTACACACTAAATTCTAGGCAAAGTCTTTCAGATATGAAAATTCCCTACGTTTTTAAGCAGAAGTACTTTTATCTTTTTCCATAAGGTCTTGCAGAGCTAAACCCAAAGTTTGCTTTTCTTGGCTAACTTATTTTCTTTTTTTATTGTGGGTAGGTTTATTCCTCGATTCCTCCCTATCCTTGGCCACATTCAGCTGTGATAAGATTCTGCTGATTTCTGGAATGTGGAATTGTTGGTTTCCTATTTTCTGGGTGTAGTCTTCTGAAGAAAATTCTTACGTTACTAGTAGACCACAAGAACCTATCTGTGTGAAGTGAGGAGTTGATTTACATGAGTATTCTCATAGTGGGGTAGCTAAGAACCCATAGTCGCAGGTGATGGTTTATTGTACAGAAAACCTCTGGACTTTTCCCTGTCCACCAGTTAAACATAATGAATTTTACTATTCTTTAGTTGAATTGGTCCATTCATACTAAGGAAAAACGTGCTTCTTCCTAGGTCCAAAAGGCTATTAGTTACCCCTTCTCCAGGTTAATCTGAGTGCTCTGTTCTTGAGCCACCTACTTAACACAGTGACTGACTCAATCCTCAAGCTTTCTCCCCTGCACGTCTGAACCCTTCCTTAAAATCTGTACTTTCTCTCAGCCACATGAGAACCTTACCTACAACATTTTGAACCTGTTTATAGACCTTTCACTTAAAAAACCAAAAACATTTTCATATCTTCTATAGGTACTAGGCTGGGAGAAAGGGGGCATAAAATTGAATGACAGTCTTTTTTTTTAATTTTTTTTTAAATTGATTTCAGAGAGGAAGGGAGAGAGAGAGATAGAAACATCAATGCTGAGAGAGAATCATTGATCAGTTGCCTCCTGCACACCCCACACCAGAAATTGAGCCTCCAACCCGGGCATGTGCCCTGCTGGGAATCGAACTGTGACCTCCTGGTTAATAGGCTGACACCCACTGAGCCATGCCAGTAAAGCCATATCATGAGAACTGAACATTAAAAATCTGACCAGACCATTTTTTTTTGTTTGTTTTCACCTCAGTAGGATATAAGAAGTGCTTTTTGTGAGAAATGCATTTATGTTTTTGTTTAATGTTCTATGATTAAGAAATAAAAACAATTTTTTCAGAAAAAAAAAAGTATTTGAAACTACACCAGGGAAAACAATTTGGCTCTCACATGTAAAGGACAGAGATGTTAATGCTTTGGGGTTAGACTGAGTTCTCTCTGGAGAGGTGGGTTTCATTTACTTAGTTATGGGGCCAGAGTGGAACCTGGGAGTAAACAAAGTGCTATCACAGTTGTCTACAAAGCAAAGCACAGTCCTTTCTGAGTAGATCTCCCCACCCACGCTCCCCCGCCCTCCATCCTTCCTAAGAAATGCTACCCAAAAGTAACTCCTATGAAGTCAACTGATTATGATGCCAGTCATCACTTGTCCAAGAGTAACTCCAAGAAACAGAACATTTTCTTTTTTATATATATATATTTTTAATATACTTTATTGATTTTTTACAGAGAGAAAGGGAGAAGAATAGAGAGTTAGAAACATCGATGGGAGAGAAACATCAATCAGCTGCCTCCTGCACACTCCCTACTGGGGATGTGCCCGCAACCAAGGTACATGCCCTTGACCAGAATCGAACCTGGGACCTTTCAGTCCGCAGGCCGACGCTCTATCCACTGAGCCAAACCGGTTTCGGCAAAACAGAACATTTTCAATGGGTGCTCTGTGAGTCTAAAGAAACTATCCTGATACATCAAACGAAAGGTTTGGGATTGCTGGAGCACATCCACAGTATGCTTTTAAGTTAGATGCCAATAGAGAGAAAAACAGAAAACTATTTAAGTTCAACATAGCATGGGTGATCCCAAGAGTGAGGCTAGATGATAAGGAATGGGAAAGCTGTGGCTTCATTAGTTTCACAAAAGGCTTCTGAAGAGCCATTTTCTACTGAGGTAATTTGGCTTTTTTTTTTTTTTTCTTTTGCCATAAGCACCGGGTGGGTTTCACTGATGGAGAAAAACGAAAAATGGTTCCTGGCCTTGCAACAATGGAAATTTTATATTAGAATGGCCGGCAATGAAAAGAGAAAGGTCAAAGGGTACATTCCTCTTCCTGCAACATGTTTCCACCAGTCGAACCTCACCCTTGTGATTAGAGAGCTCAGACAGATGATAGTTGGACATGGGAGAGGGCAGAAAAAGGAGGGAAGTTTTCATGGGCGTGTCAAAAGAAATATGGTGTGAAATATTTGCAAAAGTTAACGGAAAGAGATTGAACATTGTCTGCCCTTCTGTCGGCCGGGGCCTCCTTTTTTCATTAGTGGGAGGTGTTCCCTTCCTCTGGGAAGAACAGGCTCCTTGTTCTCACTTTGTTTTCCACTTAATGCTCTGTACTTTCACTTATTTTTAACCCATCTAGGGAAGAGGTGGGTTTCCTGGTAACGTAAGGAAATGGAAAGGAGAGAGTGCACCCCTCTTGTGGAAAATAAACAGGACTGAATGGGGCAAAAATCATCTTTCCTCCTGAATAAAGGATGAAGATGATGGTACCGATGGTGTCCAACTAGAATCTTTGAGATGGTAATGGCAGCATTTCTTGACCAGTGCTTACCCTAGGATCATTTTCCTGCATTGTCTGTGGAGAGACATCAGAGGCTACCGATCCTTTATTCAAGGTGACTGTCCCAACACATACCCTTGATGCCTTCAGCACAACTTCTTTCCCCTAAACTTTGACTCAGCTATCTTAAAGAAGACAGCAGCAATGTGACTCAAAGCCCCTTTAGTTTACACATACTTCTTCAGGCAGCTCCTAAGAGTGCCTAAGAGCCTCTAAGACTGGATAGATAAGAATCAAACTTCTAAAAGAGGGTAACTACAACCAATATGAGGTTGAATTAGGAAGAAAACTTTAAAATGCTATTTGGAGTGGAAATGTACAGTAACATACTAAGCTATTTCTCAATGTAATTAAAAATACAATTACATGAGAAGGCTTTGGTGTTTTAGTGGTTGGTACAAATTCTTTTCTAGTTTCTGCATATAAGCTTGTCAACTTTTTCTACTTTCTGTAGAAAAATGATGTGGTATAGAACTTTGTATTCAAGCCTTCTTATTACCTAGCACTACTTTAGACAATCCTATCATCCATTTATTCTTTAAAACCAACCCTTTTCTCCAACCCTACATGATCTTTGTGTTTCTGTTGTTTCTCTTCTCAGAAATACCTTCTCTAGTTTCCCAGTTCTCTTTCCTACTTCAAATCCTATATTCCCTCAACATTCAGCTCAATTCCCAAGAACTGAAAAACCTTCCAATCCTACTTCAGGCCATTCTGACCTCCTCAGCTCTGAATTTCTATATCACTTACACATTATACCATACAATCCATCATTTTATTAAATACTCTCTTATATTATTCTCCAGTTGTTAAATGGATATTTCTTCTTTTCCCAATCTTATAAATTCTTTTGTATTCTCCATAGTGACTAAACTAGTGTGTTTAATAAAACTCAATAATACTTGCTGACTTGACATGAAACCCTAAAACTGTGGCAATCATCAGGCCTCCCAATTATGATTCTATTCTCCAAGAACAAATTTGTCATCATTAATCAAAGACTATTGATGGACTTCTATATCGGTCTTGGATACTGAATTGAAGTACTAATGTGTACAACTCTGCAGAACATCTATTCTTTATCAAAGGATGTTACTTTTCCAATGAATTTAGGAGTTAATCCAGCCACTGTTAGGGAACAGACGAGTTCATACTATTTTTCATAACCACTGAGTGAATAATACCAAGAATATCTCTACATCTGCTTGAAACACAACTAAAATTTAGGTGGGCAGAATGTAATTACTGGAGCTGGACTATGGCCAGGGAATTTGGGAGAACACTCCCAATGCCTGCCAAAGATTGTACATGGATAATCACAACTGGTCAAAATCTCCATTCCCACATCCTTCTGTGAGCCCCATACCTCTAGCAAACTAAGGCCACTCAAGCAGTAAGAGTCACAGGGGGAAAGTTACATCCAGAGGTTTCTAAATAGCAAATTTGTTGTTTATTTTTTGAGAAATTTATGAGGTCTATAGAAAACATCTAAAGCAAGTACCACAATGTTTCTAGGAGGAAATGCATCTTGTTTTGCCAACCAGAAGAATGACCATTAGCCCTGTAACCAGGTACTCATCCTTCTTGCCATTAACCGACACTACAGAAGGCCTCAGCTTTCCTTTGGGAATGTGGAGAATGGTGTAGAGTGTTTATGTATATGTATATGTCTCCTGCAGAATAAGGAGTTAAGAATGAACTCTACCTCTTACCTCATTTTTCATGAGACTGTTTTTTTGTTGTTGTTGTTGTTTTGTTTTTGAGACCTCTAGCTTATATTAGGCTCTTTCCTATACATGTCTGCCAGAAAAACATTATTTTAGTCAGGTCTTCCCCAATGACCATTTACATGGAGGTACTGATAGAATCTAAATTTGACTTTTTGGTGTGTAACACGTCAGCTCCAGGTTTCTTCTCTTTGTATAATAAGTGATAATAAATTGACAAAGATTCATATCTGAGCTATGTAGTTAGGCTAGAAGATTACTTGGGAAAAAAGATATGTCACTAATTCTGAGCCTATGAGGCTGTTCAAGGATAGTAAAGAAGAAAAACCACTTAGAGGAGTACTCACTATAATATTCTTTCAAATTCACTTGAGGCTTATTTTGAATCAGACTAGTTTCTCATTGATTTCCCTGACCCCAAAAAACTTACTTCCTGATAAGCAGCAATAAAATATAACATGGCCAAATTCACTGTTTTATACCCCTTACTGATTGAGTTCTAAGATGCTCACATGCTCAGGTGTCCTTAATATGAAATGCTTTGGTGTTAATAGTTAAGACATCTCAAAACATACAGCTTCCGATGTCCTTACCTCTGACCAGTCCAAAGCCACCCACTGAGGCGGACATGGCAGGCTGTTGCAGGACTCTATTTCAGCAGGCCGGTGTGTTAAGCAAGCACTGTAGTCCAGTGTCTTCTCCTCAGAAGGTCCCATCTTTCTGATGCAGAACACTGCTCTTGTACGCAATCCACCGTCACAAGTCTTGCTACACTCCGACCAATCTCCAATGAACCACCTGCAGCAAGAAGTGGGAGAAACCCAGAAAAGAATTTCCTCAGTGCAGCCAGAGATTTTCAGCTGAGTGAAGGCACTTTTGTCAATGGACTACATCCTTTTCCTAGAACAGATGACATTGCAGTTTTGTTGATGTGACAAATGACAAATGGAAGAACTTCTAAGGAAAAAATAACTCACTGTCAGTTGCCTCCTAAACTGTAGTGCATAGGTTTTAGAACAGGCAGAACTACATTCAAGTAAGCAATGCAGTATGTATCTTTTAACCTCTTTGATTCTTCTCCTTTTTTATTAATTTCTAAAATGAGGATAATGATACAATTGTGAGACTGTTATGAGGATTAAGTAAGGCAATATACGAAGCTGCCAGTCACGTGTTATAAATGTTTAACGACTGGCTCTTCATAGGAGGGAGGGAATCCTGATTTGTTGCATTTGCCCTTTTTTTGTATGACCACTTTGAGTTACCACACAGACATAGTGAACGTGAAAAGAGAAGACATGCTACTAATGGGGTTTCAGGAGACAGTGCCAGCTGGCCTCAGCACACCACAGAGAGCTTCTAACAGAGGGTCTGACCTACGACAGTAGCTGTTATTACTAATACATCGAGGCTGCTTCTCTCACAATTGAGGATTTTATGCTAAAACTTAGAGATTTGTTCTGATTCCCAGACATGAATGTCAGGCTCTGTAGGAACTAGAGGGCCTTACCTTCCTTATGGGGGTAGAGGAGGCTCAGGCATCCACCCTGAAGGCATGACAGTCTTAAACACCTGCAGTAAGAGCAGAGCCCTGAGCCAGCTCTGTGAAAACATCAGCTCCTTGCTTTGACCCCTTTACTCATAAAAATAACTTCTACACAGCTAAAGAGGGAAGAAACTGAAATATCTTAACAAGGTGAACATCTCCCATTTATGGATATATTACTCCTTTTCCCTAAAGTCCTCAGGGAACTTTCATACATATAACTTCAGGACGTGTGTGTGTGTGTAACTTCCACAGGACTCACTTTTGAGGCACATTAATTGGTATAAGGGGTGTGAATCATGATGCAAATCAGACAAATGACAATTTGGCTTTAGGATTTTTATATTTCAACTAGAGCAAAAGGGACCCCTTTCCTTTCTGGTCACAAAGGTAAGAGCTGCAGGTGGCCTTAAAGTGGAATTAGCTGGTTTGAAGGAATGCAGAGGAGCTAGAGTCCTAATGGTGTGCGCGCTCTTGATTCTAGCCATGCCTCAAGCTAGGTCCATTCCTATAGTTCCCTGAGACTTGTCCTATAAACCAGCAAACCCTCTTGTGTGCTAAAGCTAGCTGAAATTGAAGTTGTATTATTTCTAACCAGAGTCCTGGCTGACATATTGTTGTATTTAATTTAATAAATGTATGATGAATGTCTACTGTGTTCAAGGCATCGTGCTTTGTTTTAGGGAAGAAGAACATAAAACCACGTGTTAGGAAAATGGTTCTCCAAAGTCATGAAAAGAACAATGATGGAACTAGGACTTGATTCCCCATCAGTTGCTATTTCCACTTAATTTCACTTTTAATACAGCTAAATAGTAGAATCTTGGTCACAAGCATGAGGTCACAAGACATTTTCTTCAATGCATGACTATAAATCATGCAACTATCAATGGATATGCTCATGCTTTTGGGTGGGCAACTACCCAGAGAGAAAAGTCTGAACGCTTAAGAACAAATTGCTTACTATTTCAGCAACCTTAGCTCATTGTGCCAGTTTTATGTGTGGAAGATGGTTCCTTAGTGAAGTCAGAGTACTAGCAGCCTAAATTTGACCCTGCATTTAGCCAAATATGCCACAATGTCCTTTGCTTATTATTATTTGAATTATCTTTACTTATAGAGGGAAACCAGCATTTAGGGGTATCATAATTAAACAGTTTCTCAGCTTATTGTCAAAATCTAAAAATTTTCAACCTAAAATTGATTTAAAGAATAATAATTTAATCTTGAATTTTAAAAATCTGACATTAACCTTTTTTTCTAAGTCATTTTCCAGAGAAGATTTAAAGTGGTTTTCATCTTCTTTCTGTTTTGTTTTCCACAGATGAACATGATCCCAAGATGTTAGTACCATTTTTGGTAAAGAGGAAAATGTGTACTGAGAATAATAACTTGCATGCCAGCCATAGTGAAACTCTGATTCAATTTGCAACAGTGATTTCATCACCAAGATTAGGGGATAAAACAGAAATGTGTATACTCAGCCACAAAATGTTCAGTCATACCACCTCCAGCCATGATCTCATTAGGTCTCATAATGTACGAGGGATGGAGGCCCTCAAATTAAACACAGGTGCCCAGAATAACAGCAGTGATTCAGGGGGTGTTGCTGTTCTTTGTTGCACGAGGTCAGGGCCACCTCCGCCTTTTTATTCTTTATCCTCTCTTTTATTGCCAACCATCTCTTAGCTGAGATGTGTCACTCCAGCATTTAACTTGGAATGTACGAAAGTAAAAGTATAAACCACCCTCCCCATTTCCCTTCTGACTGTAACTCTGATTTCAGGCGTCATAGTCAATTCCTGTTGCATCTTTATTGCTCAGAAAATCATCCCTCCCCATGTCTCTCTGAAGGATTAAATCACACTCCAAATATTTACATAGTTTTGCAACTTTACCACTACATCTACTGTTTCAGTTTCTCCACCCACCTGTCCAGTTGAAGACAGACAGCTTTCTTCACCTGCATTCTCCATGTATTTGACCCTCTGATGACATTCCCCCTACTTCTTCTTTTCCTCCTCTAGATTCGGTGGTAACAATCTAAACACAAAAGTTCTCTCTGGGAATGTCACTGGCTGAATCGTTATAGCCTGAACAATACCGGAGCTGTTTCTCTCTGGGCTGAAGACACGTTGTTCAAACTGTCTTCATCCTCACAAGCACCCTCAGATCCATCAGACACTAACAATTCGTGGATTCATATTTGAGTGTCTGGAATAAAAGTGCTTGGTGTAGCCTATGTAATTTGATTTGCAGTATCTGTACACTAATAGGTCAAATAATAATATTAATGGGAGGAGGAAATAAGAGAGACACTAGAAAAAACTTTTCCCCAACTTTGGTTAACCAGAATAGTTTAGAAGAAAGAACTCATCATAAAATCAGAATATTATTTTTGCTTTTTTAACTTAAAGGGAAATGGCAGAGCACATAAAAATAAATTTATATTAGATATTTGGATTATGAGTGAAAGAGATTGAGAGGTTGAAATGCGTATTGAGATTTTCCAACCTTTATCCAAGAGTCAAGGGTCTGGTTATCAAAACTTTTTATAAATACCACATAGCAAAATGAAAAAGAATCTTCAGAATTTGACCGTAACATCTTTACTCAGAGAGGTTCAAGTATGTAACCTATTAACTACTTGTAAATAGTAAAACTTTCCTAGGTTTTAAAATAGTTTGTTTTTAAAAAATATATAATTTTATTGATTTTTTACAGAGAGGAAGAGAGAGGGATAGAGAGTTAGAAACATCGATGAGAGAGAAACATCAGATCAGCTGCCTCCTGCACACCTCCTACTGGGGATGTGCCCGCAACCAAGGTACATGCCCTTGACCGGAATCGAACCTGGGACCCTTGAGTCCCCAGGCCGACGCTCTATCCACTGAGCCAAACCGGTTTCGGCTTAAAATAGTTTTTAGAACAATTTTCAAAACAAAAAGTTGGTAAAAAAGAAAAAAAAAAGAAAAATTGCTCTTTCCTCAGCTAATTGGCAAATGAGTCTAATATTAAGCAGTAGCCTCTATGCCCTAACCATTTTTCTAAAAAAAAAAAAAAAATCAATGTAATAAACATCTCTGAAACTGTGGCAATTGAGAATATGTTGATGAAACAAAAGTAGAAGTATTAAAATGCCAGCAGACGTGTGATTTGTAACTTAGAAAGTTGGTGATGCCTGGTATAATGCGAAAAACATCACTAGAGATCAGCTACCCTCATCTGTAAAATGATGGGAGTTGGCCTACATGATTTCTATAATTCTTCCCAGGTCTTAAATTTCGGAGTTTTATAGAGGACTCTGATGAATCTTTTTCTAAACTTAACCAATTATAATTGTCTATGGGTGAGGCACAATGAGTCAAATAATTGTTGAAAGTTCTACCATAAAAGATACCATTAAATTAAGCCTAGGCCCTTGGTAAAAATCTCTCCCCAGCCACAGAATCCTTTAGCACTTTTGCTTATAACTCTCTAATTGCACTTTGCATATTTTGTCTTGTACTATAATTATTTTTATATGAATTCGCCCAATTAGATTATCCTTAGAAAATGAACCATTTTGCCCAAAGCACCGTGCCTTCCACACTGACTTATGTAAAAACTGTCTTCTTCTTTTTTTTCTTTTTTTTTTTAACCTTTTGCACTCAGATGTCAAGTGTGACTCGACACGGTTAGCATCGGTAGCAGCTCGAGAAAAAAGCAAGCGAGTGCAAAGGGTTAAACTGTCTTCTAATGCTTGGTCACAGTATTTCCACAATGTATAGCACTCCACTGTTTTCACCTTCCTGATTTTCTCAATTTAAAAACCACAGTTTCATACTGGAATAAGATTCAGTATATAAGGATTCTTCACATGAGGTCATTTATAGAAATATTCTTGCTATTAAAAGACAACATGGTCAAAACTGAACTCTTGGCCTTTCTCTCCGGATTCCAACTCAGCATTACTTCCGATTTTAGGTGGAGTTTCAATCAGTCATGCTTACCATCAATCATATCTTTAATATCAACTCCTCCTTTTCCCTTTTCCAATTATTTCAACCTTTGTCATGAATTCTACCATTTTTCACTCAATGTCTCTAGAATTCTTGTTTCCTCCTGTCCCATGCCACCTCACCATCTTCATTACTATACTCTTTCTTATAAAAGAATTGCTGCTCTGAGCACATTAATTTTTCCCAGCAAAGCTTTCTCTGGCCCTTCAAAATCTTTCTCTACCAATGTCTCTTATACCTAGTCTTTCTAGTCCCCTGCATTTTCTTTATACAACAAATCTTACAGCCTTCTATTTTTCAATACTCTACTTATAAACTCTCTAATGTGACTTAAAGACATTTAAAATATTTCATTATTTGAAAAGATAGTTTTTTATTAGAAAAATACTATTTAGGATTTTAAATTAATGGTATTGAAAAAAACAATAATATGTGAAGATAAATGAGGATCCTTTCCTCAAAGTAGAAAAATATATTTTAGATAGATCAAAGTGTACATTAAATAAATTTGAAAGTATCTTAGACTGGATAAGGCCTTCCTAAACATTATATTAATGAAAGAAATAAATTTTGGGGAGTTTTTCCATATAATATTTTAAAACTCATAAATAAAAATAGATCATAACACTATAAATAATATGGAAAACGTATGACAAACTAGGAAAATTATTTGGAGCACAGATAAAAGAGTGAATATCCTTAATACATTAAGAGCTCATACAAATCAGTAACAAAATGATAACACTTCAATAGGAAAATGGGATAGGCCATGAAGAGAAAAAGCAAAAAAGAAGTAATGGCCACTGGTCATAATTTTTTTTAATTTCAGCCTCATCAGCAATCTGATATACTAAATAGAACAGCAGTTAGATATCAAGGCTTTTTTCCCTATAAAATAGTCAAAGATAAGTATTAAAGTAATAATATCCAGGGTTGTTCAGTTTAGGGAAATGACATTCTTATATACTGTTAATGGGAGTATACATTCCTATGTTTTTTTCTAGAGAGCAATTTGACAATGTGTCTAAAGGACTAAATTATATTTCCATTTGAACCAGAAATTCTATTATTATGCATGTAGCATAAGGGCATTCTTACAGAGAGCAAAGTTTTAGTAGCAAAAATGCTTAATGCTATGGTTTTGTAAAGGATTAAAAGCTAGGACACAACCAAAATTGTTTGATAGTGGGAAGCTAATTTAAATAAACAATGACATATCTACTAAATATTTAGTAGAAGATATCTAATGTTCAAAATAATGTTGAGAACTAGCTATAAAGTATAATAAATATTATTATACATTTTGTTATATACACATGCCTATGCAGACATAGAAAAAAGTCATAAAATATATACATCAAAGTATTAACAGTGGTATTATAAGTATTATAGGTGTTTTTAATTTTTTTAACTTATCTGCATTTTAAAATCTTTGTTTTAATCTGTATTTAAAAAAACAAATACAATTATCACATCATCTGAAAAAACAAAACACCTATCTCCTTTCTTCTACACTTATTTAAAGTCTTACTGAATTCAGCCCAGCTGGCGTGGCATGGCTCAGTGGTTGAGCATCGACCAATATGAACCAGCAGGTCATGGTTCAAGTTTTGGTCAGGGCACATGCCCAGGTTGCAGGCTCAATCCCCAGTGTGGGGCATGAAGGATTCATGCCAATCAATGATTCTCTCTCAATCATTGATGTTTCTAGCTTCTTCTCCCTTTCCCTTCCTCTCTAAAATCAACAAAAAAATATTTTAAAAAATTTTTTAAAAAAAGTCTTACTGAATTCAATAGTCTTCCTATGATTTTTATCTCTATAATACCAATGTCTACTGGGAATCACATACAACAACCATTCTGAAGACTTAATAGGGTTTTTTTCACAATCTGAATTCAAAGGAATAAAGAACAAATTTAAAAGAAACTAAGAAAAAATGAACCAACAAAGAGTAATATTTTAGGTGTTCTTTAGTTCTTTCCCCCCCAAAAAAACTGTCAGCCTAAATTTTCTTTTTCTCATATCCTCTTTACCTTTCTTTTTCAAATCCCATCCTCTCACCTTCAAATTTTAAAGTTAATAAATAACTTTTTCAGAATTCAAAAAGAGAACTCTGCCCCATGCAAGCTGAGCACAGAGGCTTTTGCAATTTTGCAAATCTAGTCGAATAAGGCTGTCTCCCAGCGTAGACACAGCTGATCCTCACAGCCAATTGGCCTGGAGGTCAATTCCTCCCAGAGATACCAACAACAATCAAGACTTAACTACAACAAGGCTGTACACACAGTCCACAAAGGGGTGCACCAAGAGTGTCCACCTCAGGTAACTGGGGAGGCCGAGCCACTGGCCCATATAGGACACCTAGCACACAAAGCTACCCTACAAGTGAAAATGCAGAGACAAAGAAACAGATCACAAATGAAAGAAATGGAGGAAAGCAAATGACTGGAGATAGAGTTCAAAACCACAGTTATAAGGTTTTTCAAGAATTTCCTAGAAAAGGCCTATAAATTTAGCAAGACCCTCGAGGATATGAGAGAGACCCTCAAGGATATGGAAAAGGACCAACTAGAAATTAAACATACACTGACTGAAATAAAAAATATTATACAGAGACCCAACAGCAAACTAGAAGAATGCAAGAATCAAGTCAAAGATTTGAAATACAAAGAAGCAAAAAACACTCAACTGGAAAAGCAAAAAGAAAAAAGAATCCAAAAATTTGAAGATAGTGTAAGAAGCCTCTGGGACAACTTCAAGCATACCAACATGAGAATTATGGGGGTGCCAGAAGAAGAGAGAGAGCAAGATACTGAAAAGCTATTTGAAGAAATAATGACTGAAAACTTCCCCCACCTGGTGAAAGAAATAGACTTACAAGTCCAGGAAGCGCACAGAACCCCAAACAAAAGGAATCCAAAGAGGACCACATCAAGACACATCATAATTAAAATGCCAAGAGCAAAAGACAAAGAGAGAATATTAAAAGCAGCAAGAGAAAAACAGTTAATTACCTACAAGGGAGCACCCATACAATTGTCAGCTAATTTCTCAACAGAAACTATGCAGGCCAGACAGGAGTGGCAAGAAATAGTCAAAGTGATGAATAGCAAGAACCTACAACCAAGAGTACTCTACCCAGCCAAGCTGACATTCAGAATTGAAGGTCAGCTAAAGAGCTTCACAGATAAGAAAAAGCTAAAGGAGTTCATCAACACCAAACCAGTATTATATGAAATGCTGAAAGGTATTCTTTAAGAAGAGGAAGAAGAAGAAAAAGGTAAAGATAAAAATTATGAACAACAAATACATATCTATCAACAAGTGAACCCAAAAATGAAGTGAATTAAAAATCTGATGAACAGAATAAACTGGTGAATATAATAGAATCAGGGGCATAAAAAGGGAGTTGACTGACAACTCTCAGGAGGAAAGGGGTGTGGGGGATGCGGGAAGAGACTGGACAAAAATCGTACACCTATGGATGAGGACAGTGGGGGGGAGGTAAGGGCAGAGGGTGGGATGGGAACCGGGTGGAGGGGAGCTATGGGGGGAAAAAAGAGGAACAACTGTAATAATCTGAACAATAAAGATTTATTAAATTTAAAAAAAGAATTCAAAAAGAGAAAATCTAATTTTAATTATGTATATTAATTCAAATATGCCAATTATCCTTAAAGTGTTACACACACACACCCTCATGTAATAGCCAAGCCTAAAATACATGGGATGGAATGACCAACCACTGAAATCTCCAAGGACGTTTGAATAGCATTTAAGCTTTAACAAATAAAAAAGCTGAGGCCAAAATAGAACAGGTGTGACCAGACCCACTCAGATGCCTTAAATGGCTGATCAAATGCCAAACATAATACTTAAAATCCTGAGTGTCAGGGAATTAAGTTGATGGGTTGAGACTCATAATTATATGAAAATATGTTGAAATTACTGAAAACTTCAAAATTTAGCCCAAGGTTTTTGAGCATCATTTTGTTTTATATAGTTTTTCTGCTCGAGATAAACTTGTAATTGGCAAAAGAGAGGGAAAGTGAAAAAAAAAAAAAAACCACAATTAAATATCTTGTCTTTACAATACATATCATAGGTCATATTTATATATTTTCCTATGTCTGGGTGTTAAGGAATAAACTACAGTGATCACATTTCATAAAGAAGAGACATAAAAATTTTAAATTCTTAAAATAAAAACTTCTATCACTCTAGAGTCCCTGTGTCCTTATTTGGTAGCCACTGCCCTGAACAGTTTCAAGAGATGAGTTGTAGTGAATATCAAATATTCAGGCAAATATTGAGTTTGGATAATGCAAGTTCATAAGGCATTACTGCTTTGAAACAAATATTGAGAAATACATCTTGCTTTAACTGTAATGGGACCTGAATTCCTTATTCATTGTAAGTCCCATGTTTTTGTAACTAATTGTAATCATTTCTAAAAAAAGAAATTACTTAGGTCCTGGGTCATATAAATTCATTTGCTTACTCTCTTTTTCTTTATCAAGTTCAAGTTGGAGTAATTAGTTAACCAGGAGGACAATGGTTACTCTGCAACAAGAATGCAGTGCCATTCACACAGGCTTTGTCTTGCAGTTGTCAAACAAGCAAAATCCCTATGAAGATCAGTATTTGCATGATCAACTCAGAATCCTTGTCTTTTTTTCACACAGTCACTGCCTTTTGCTCAAACAAGAAACCTTTGTGTTCTTAGATATTATAAAATGTGGCTCACTAACAGGAGGACTCATATTTCTAAGTTTTAATTCTTTAAAAGTCATCGTTAAGATGAATGGTTCTCTCCTTGTGCCTCCCTTTACAGTGAGCTATAATTGCTACATCAATCAGCAGAAAGAGGCTGAAGTACACCTCTGTGCCCAATACTCCAAAGACAGGATGCCTAGGATGACAGAACTTAAAACTGGGCCAGAAATTAAAGCACTGATATTCCGATGCAGAATATTTTTAAAACCATGTGCAAAGTCTTTAGACCTTTAGAATAAATACCTGGAAAATATTGAACTGCACATTTTATTTACTATATTTTATTGAATCTCAGATGCCACTATTTTATGTACCATTAAGAAAGAAAAAAATAGCCCTAGCCGGCTTGGCTCAGTGGATAGAGTGTCGGCCTGCGGACTGAAGGGTCCCAGGTTCGATTCCGGTCAAGGGCATATGCCTGGGTTACAGGCTTGATTCCCAGTAGGGGGCGTGCAGGAGGCAGCTGATCGATGATTCTCTCTCATAATTGATGTTTCTATCTCTTTCTCTCCCTCTCCCTTCCTCTCTGAAATCAATAAAAATATATTTTTTAAAAATTATGAAAAAAATGATTATTATTGTAAGACACAATCAGTTGCAAGATAAATCCTAATGTCAGAGATGTTAAAATATGAAAAGATGTGTGCTTTAGCAATTGATGAAATATGATCATTTCCAGCACTGTGCCAGGATCAACCTACTGAAGTTCCTGCTTTAGAGGAGTTAACTGAATACTGTGCGTAAATAGGCATCTTTGCTCATTGAAAGGCTCATCAAAATTCTACCCGCTGTGATGTTTTATCCCCTTTTCTCTGTTTAATGTAATCACATAATATGAGTATATGTTTCCAAATGTGAACATCCAATGTTTTTCTTTTTGCACTTGGAGAAAATAATTCTCACTTCTTTTACTTACTCAGGTGAGCAGGGCTCAATATTGCAGGCTCTTCGCTTTTCAGGTGGCTTAGTGTCAGGGTCACAGTAATTGTTCTGGACAATAGAGCTGTCATCCAGTCTTTTGCAGACCACCTCCTGTCTTTGGACACCTTGAGAAAAGGAGGACATAATTAATTGAAGAGTAGTTTACCTTCCAATAAGTTAGGTATGCACAGCTTTCCTCGGTGAGGAATCAACCTCACTGGATCGCTGCTGCCTTTTCTGTTCCAAAAGCACTTGACTGCTTCTCTAAAAAGGGAGAGAAGTCCTGGTCATTATACTGCATATTTAGGCAAAATTATTGTTCTCATGTTTAGTAACATAACTGTTTTCAAGTTCAGAAAAGAAACTATTGGTGATTTTAAATAATTAGTATTCCCATGTGTATAATCTTCTTCATGCTTTCCTTAAAAAAAGAAAAAAAAATCTTCATTTTCCCCAAATATCATCAGATAAAATGTGTGAATATCTATTTCAATGCAAAACAATGGTTGTATATCTATTTTAAAACAAAACAATAGGGATGCATTTACGTTTCGATATTTTGTAGGACAAATCCAATTAATTTAGTCTTTGTTAGGAGCACATCACATTCACACATTTCATTATTTTCTTGCATATATAGATCTGTTTTTTGAACAGCCCACAAAGTCTAGAATTTAAAGATTGCAGAGAACTTTTGGACTACAACCCATTAATCTACTTTAATGGAGTTGGCCCCATTGATTATACCATTGTCAAACAGATATATACATAGTCCACAAAATCTGAACTTACAAAATACTTATCTCATTCTTAAAAACTCTTATAAATGTTTGCCACAGCTAAAACATTCTCATTATAAAATATGTAAAATTCCAAGTATGATTGTTATTTATTGGCAAAGACATCCACCACAACTTGCTCACATGTCACCAAGTACAAAGACACACACAAACACACTGTTATTTGTGAACATCCCTGGTCAATAGACTTTATGCAGGCTCAAAGAGAAGAATCAGAAGAAGCAAAAATAAGTATATCAAAATGTCAGAGAAAAGGTCAAATGACAAGACAAATATTTCAGCTGATATAGAGGTAGCAGGTTGCTCCTGGAATTGGAACAAAAGCAGACTAAGCTATCCCCCTACTCACCACCCTGTCTCAATAACCAGGTAGGCCACATTCCCCAGAAAGAGTTGTAAAAGGAGCATGAGCAGTACCTAGGAAATCACAGCTTCACACCTAGCTAGCCTCACACAAACCTCCAGTTTTGCTTTATTTCTATTACTTTTAGTAGTAGCCTAAAGAAAAGAGTTTAATACCCAATTAGGAAAATCAATGTGAAATAGGATCATTCAGTAAAGAAAACTGTCACCGAAAGAGCTGCACACCAAATGCTCCCCACAAGGTCCCTTAAGAGTCATGGATTTGTGAGGTGGGAGTGCCTCCATCATGTTTTGCACACTTTTAACCAAGTTGAATTTAAAGATAAGAAATCCCGATCAGGAAAACTGTTAAGTGCTATAGTCTCTGGTGGCGATCAATTGAAGAAGGTATATTTTATTGCTTGCAGTGACCCAAGACTCTCACTGATGACCTTCAACAAGTTTTTAGGCTCTCCTAAATTTAAAGGTTTAAAACACAGCCAAATGACTTACTGACAAATGTCTTAGAGTAGTGGTCAGCAAACAGCGGCTCCCGAGCCACATGCGGCTCTTTGGCCCCTTGAGTATTCTAACGCCACTTCTTCAAAATAGACTGGCCCAGGCCGAAAACCGACTTCTGCACTTGGGCCACGAAGTTTCAATCGCACTGTATGTGCGCGCCCGCACGTGGTATTTTGTGGAAGAGCCACACTCAAGGGGCCAAAGAGCCGCATGTGGCTCAAGAGCCGCGGTTTGCCAACCACTGTCTTAGAGTATGTGTTGTATTCATTCCCTCCCAACTCCTAAAATAGGCCAAACATCTCAGTTTATGGGATAACCGTTTGGAATTTTTTCACTATTAAACTTTAGATTTTTGAGGGAAGAATGATTCACATCCAGGCATAGCTGTGATCCATTCACAGATGTTTCACAATATTCATCAGATATCTCCCTGCTATGTCATTCCAGTGGGCAGATATCTAGGTCTATGTGATCTACCTAGACAAAAATCTCTACCATTAGTCACAGGATTCAACTACCAACTGCTACAGTGGCTCAGAATATCCATACATCCGGGTTCAAGTTCCTATCAGGGAGAGCAAGGGGTTATTTTTATTGGTTAGCATGGCTCTTTAGTTCAGTCATTCAAACATGATTATACCCAGAATAACATTTTTACCCAACATTTATAAATGTTTAATAATAAAAACAATGTTATTATACTTGCAAGAAGAAAGTTGGCATTCAACTTAGTATCTTGCTTGGTTTTCAGAAAAGAATACTACAAAATGGAAGTGACGTTGCTCTGTATCCATGGCAGTAACATTAATTCAGTTTCTTCAGGTTAAGATAAAAGTCTACTTCCTTTAAGTTAATCCTAGACATGTTGTTTGGCTACAATTACATTAATTTTTAAAGTAGGCTTTAATGTAAAAGCAAGGCCTCTGTAATTTATATCACAGATGAGATATTAGCTATGAGAGGTGCAATTTGTATTTCATTTTAAGATAGATTTTAGCCATGTATCTTGAAAATAGTTAGCTATATTACATTTTTTGTTAAAAATTTGAAAAATGTACAAAACCAGAAAGAACAAAATAAAAATTATCTACAATTTCGTATCTTTGTTGTGGACCTTTCTTTGTAAGGCTATTTTGCGTAAAATACTTTTGGAAAAAAATTAAGCATAAAATAGTTTCTGGTGGGATCCAGTAATTAGTTTAAAGTTATGTAGTACATAAACCAAAAATGCCAGTTATATGTTTAGCAGGTTATTCATTCATTCGTTCATTCACACAGAATAGTTATTAATATAAGGCCCCGTGCTTCTTATGAGATACTTGACTAAGTGCTAAGAATTACAAATTGACTTAATTTTAATTTTGGTCATGCCCCTCTGACTTCTTAAAAACTAAGAATTAGGGAATTTTGAGGTGCATTTCAGTTCCATAATTTTAGAATACTATTTTTTATAAAGCAAAAATTAAAGTCCTTGAATAAACAGCTGAAATTACTCCATATTGTATGAGGACGCATTTTTCTTCACATTCATCTTTTATTAATTTTCTTCTAAAATGTTATATTAGACAGTGTGGTATTTCACAGCCAAGAATGGACTATACTAGTAATCTATTCCAAATATTTCCACAACAATGAACTATCTTCCTCCAACAGCACAGAAGTCTCCTTCCAACTTTTACCCTCACACTTGGTGAGTTTACAGAATTTTTTTTCTTGTTAAGTGAATAGCAACATGATAACTTTCTAAACCAATGTACCTAATTGGACAGATTTTTAATCACATACTTTTGGATTAAGAAAAATTCAGTATTTAACTTTAGAAAGTAGAAAATACAGATCAACTGGAAATAATATAAACTAAGTCAACAAGAGAAATGATTGAGTTTAGAATCTTTATATTACCAAGCCTCTTGTACACAGTTTCTTTTAAAGTAATCTGTAAAACATTGCTAAGACGTTTATTTAAACCCTGTTGGGAATAATTACATCCAGTTACACAAAGTCACTATGCTTTTAAATCTGAAGACATATAGCATAAAATGTCCACATGACCAGTCAATATACGCCTAATTGAAAACAAAATTCTAGTGGCTTTTAGTGTCCATATTCCCTCGAGATATTCAGATGTTCTGCAGAATTTAATTAGTCAAATTTTAAACTGCACTAATTATATTTATCCTTAAATACCTAGTGGTACTAGCATGTAAACTCTGTACCTATTCTTTTGTTAAATGCAGTCCCTCTTTTATGCTTAAAAAATTAATGGTTTCATATTGTAAAATTTAAGTACAAAAATGCCATTAGCAATACAAGGCATACATTAGCAATACTTTAAGATCTCTAAAATGGGTATATCTTATGTAGAGACTTTTACTTCACTTATATTTAAAGAATCAAATATGATGGCTCTTAATATGGAAACATAAGCTTTACTTTTAGACTGAAAATTTAAATTTGTCAGATCTTATATTTACCTTTCTGCCAATAGCTAAAAGTTACAGATGATCCATTTGTCCATCCAAGGTTCTCTTGTCTAATGGGAGAAAGAAGTACTCAACTTGAATCACTGTTCTGAGCTACACATCAAGAAATGGCTTTAATATTTTGAAACAACTGAGTCCGGGATGAACTCCTTCACCTGCTGTACTTGCGCTAGGTTTATGTGATGGTTCCCGGGAAGCACAGGATTTTTGCTTACCGCTACAGCCCTAGGGCCAATCCCAAGTGAGCATTTCAGAGACTACAGCTCCTCTTCATTTCTCACCTCCATTTCAGTCCCTTTTCTACTCCCCTTGTAAGCTGCTTCATGTGCTCGTGTCCCATTTCTCTCTCTCTCTCTTAATTTTATAAATTCATGTGTAATAATTTTAGCAATATGTTGCTTTTTTCAGGGCAGTTTGCCATTTTAAAAGTGGAAAGAGGGTACTCAATACACAGAAATTACCACTTGAATTTTACTAGAAAGAGTGACTGTGTTAAACCAAGAATGAGGTAGGGAAGGTTAAGGGCAGGAGAAAGATCTTCTGGGTCTTCTCAGATCTACTCATAAGACCCAGATTTCAGTCCTTGACCATTGAATGGGCTGGTAAGTGAACAGTCAATAACCACATATGAGTGAGTCAGTAAGGGAGTAAAAGAGAGCTTTACGTGCATCCTTGGGATGAATGGACTAACCAACATCTAGATAATTTAACCTAGAGGCATAGCACATCATATCATAGCAGTTTTCTGAAGAGGAAGTGGTGGGGAGAGAAGTTAATAAGTCAGAGTTTAGACTAAAAATGTGGTTGGTGGCTAAGGCAACAATTTGCTTAACCACAACACCCAAAGTAGCTAGCAACCAAGACAACACTATATAACCACAGTATACAGAGCATATGGCTAGCAATATGAACGAAATCTAAGTCTTCAGGGCAGATATCATTCAAAGAGCAACAAATGCCACACAAAAAAAGTCTCTCTCCTCTGCCTTTCACTGCTGGAATCTGGCTGTTGTGCTGTGTGATTATTGGCCAGACACAAGCATTTTCAGGGCAGAGCAAAGCCCATCTGCCTTGGATCTAACAGCTGGCATCCAGGGTACCAATCAGCTCCACCCATATGCTTCCTGCTTCTGAAGAGCCTCCTGCTAGTTTTTATCGTTCAAAGGCTTTCTTTCTCTGCCTTTTTAGTGTCTTCCCTTCTGTCCTAGCAAAACTAGGTGTCCTGCGGGAACAGGATTAAGAAAAGAAAAATGCAGTTCTAAAAATACTGTATTTTTCTAGAACCAACTGTGTTTACTGATGGTAAGGTAGGGTGGAGCACACATATACTGCATTTATTTGAAATCATACTATCCCTGGAGGGAATTCCTACTACTCATTATATATGAACAGTAATCTTTTCCATGGCAAGTGTCTAGCTTAATTTAACTCACTGGATTCCTACCATGTCTAAGGCATGGTTTATTCCTTATCATAAGGGGGAAAATAAGTGAGACAGTCTTGACCTCAATGAGATGACATTAAAATGAGGAGAAAAGATTAGGCAAGTACCATAATTATGGAAGTCACCGTATCTAAAAAAAATTTTTTTTAAAAAATGCCCATTCAGGTCTAATATTTTTTATTTAATTTTGTTTTATTGCTGTCTGATTTCTCTTACAAGTTATATATAGCTTTTAAAATAAACTCATTTTGCTCAAGTAAAAAAAAATGGGTATAGTAATATCATAAGGTTCTATAAAATTGGGATGATGATGCTTACCATTATAAAAGGCTTTCTTTTTTTCCAAAAGTATTTTATGCATAATAACTTGTAAAGGTACCTATGTTATGGTTGTTAAAAATGATATTTTGGACAAAAATTTTGTCAAGTGAAACGTGATCTGTGACACATACATCATTAATACAATAGGAATGAACTTAAACTTTGGTTTCAGTCTTACCCAAGTTTTTCAGTGAGTGAATATGTATCTAGGCCCTAGTCACATTAGGAAAAAATATAATCTCTAAAGCAACAGAAATGAGATGAAAGAGGAAAGAAAACGGGAAATGTTTTAGATTAGCAGAGATTTCTTGCCTTCAGTTATAAATCTTAACATCAAGAGAAAATGCAAGCCACAATATGCAGGGTAAACAGTAAAAAAAATGTCAGGTTATCAGGTGCAATGTTCATATGTAAGACTTTTTACGAGAAGTTAGAAAGCTTAAGTTACATAGAAAATACCCAGGAGAAGTCAATGAATTTTTTAAAAAGTGTATTATGTAGGGAAAGCCATATGCTTAAGGAAAAATAAAAATAGAAATAATGATTATGGACAAATAAGTGAACAAGCATATTAACTCCCAGAAGTGTGAAGCAGCCAAGAGCATGAGTGTGCCCAGAGGAGTTACTCCTCTCCAGGGCACGCTGCCTGAGAACCGAGCCTGGTGTAATTGATGGCTACAAGAGGGTATGCTTTTAGGAGCTGTGATGTTCACAGATGCCCTGAGATAATGCCTGGTACAACTAATCCCCTATGTTAAAGGGTCTTCGTCCTTCTCAACGCTGAAAACAACTGGAAAGAAGGGGATGGTAGGAGAGAGTAAACAGGGGAATGCCACCATCAATGCAATGACAGACTATTGTCCAGTCTTACAAAAACTTTCTTTTTCAAAGACCAAAAAAATAATAGGAAATAATAAATGAAGCTGAATGCAAGTCTTTATTCCCTGCAAATTCAAGTCACTTTTTACAAAGGACTTGTATTATTAAATAGGTTTTGTGCTTACATTTAGAATATACAGGAATCAAATGTAAAAGAACCCTCATAGCTTCAAACAATGGTATATTATAAAACCTCACATGAAAATAACTGTGATAGGGATTTTTTTTCTTAAAAACTAATTACATAATGATTTTTTTTCTAAGGGGGTAATGATGATAAGTAAAGGGCTTTTAATTATCCAAACTAAAATTTCCACCTGTTATCTTTTACTTGACACTGAAAGTAACTTTCGGATGGTAATTCCTAAATCAAAGAGAAGCAAACTTAATTATAGAATTCAACGTTTTTATGTCTTTAACACTTAATTTCAATCAAGTCTATTTTGAATCTTCAAAAACAATTGGATTGGCTTTCCTCCGTCTGCTTCACTTGGGATCCTCCACTTTGAGTTCCAGTCAAAGTCACATTATAGATGTCTTTTATAAGCTGACAAGTGTTAGTCATTATTATTGTTATTATGTTTGTAAAAATCAAGTCTCAAAACCCTTCTTTGTTTGAAGCACATTCTTTTATCCACTAATAGTGAATTGGCCACTTTTAGTGATGGTAAATAGGTTAGGTACTTAGAACTAGCAAAGAAATTAAAAGGACGACCATGAAAAGGAAAAGCCTTTGCCTCTGTTTTATCTGGTACTCTGAGAGCTGTACCCTTTCAGGCAGATACTAATAATGGCCTAAAGGTTGCATTCTATATTTTTTAATAATAATGGCTTTTTTTAAAAAAAATGTTTAAATGTGTTATTTTTAGAAGTACACTTAGCGATACTTTTAAGTGTACATTATGTTTGTGTTGTATCATTCTTGAGAACAATAAACTATATAACATGAACTTATAATGTTTCCATAAAAACAATGTAGAAATAGCCAACATTTTAAAGGGGCTGTGGTAATCTGCATGATAGATTCATTAAAAAATCATTGGAAAAAACATGTTATTTAATAAATGGATAGTGTAGATTATTACATAAATTCATTAGGTAGTAAATTGCAGAAAATAATTTGCTATCAGGGGCTCTTTTAAATATATAATTTACTTTCTCTTTCTTCTTTTTTATTTAAATCACCCACCAATCTTAAACTCTTAAACTGAACTAACAGAGACAAAGAAAGGAAACATATTCAAGAAAGCACATCAGCAGAAATACTTAATACAGATCTGAAGGATATTATTTAAGACCTCTAGTTCCTTAACTAAAAGAATCTGATTTTTAAACTCTGACCACCACCAGGACCCCGAAAAAGCAAATTATATGCTTTTTTTCCTCTTATGAAATGAAATTCAATGTCTACCGAAGTGAGGTGACTAATTTTTATCCAACTTTAACGACACTCATTTTACTCAACATTAATGACACTCGTTTTACCCTAAATCAAGAGTTCTCAAACTTTCTTGGTTCACAACATCCTTAGTGTCTCAGTAAATTTTTTACAGAACCAAGGCAGAAAAAAATACTGAAGAGTTTCACTTAATAATTAGTTAGGTCCAAACAACTTAATAGTAGTAATCTGTGGCATACAACTGATGTGACCGTGTTTGCATTGAAAATGCACAATATTCTGCAGTGTCCTGGGGCTCCATGATGCAGTTTGAAAAATATGGCCCTAAATCAGAAGAATACAAAATAGCAGTTGTAAAACTATGTGAAGCATCTTAAAAATCTGAAAAAGTAAAGACCAGTTCCAATATTTATGAGAATACTGATGAATCAGGTGAAATCACAAATAGTAAAATAAAAAGAATATGTCTTAAAAAAAACCCCACACACAATATGTCTTACTTAGAAAGAAGAAACACAGAAAGAATATCTTTTAAGTTTATATGCAATTCACACATATACACACACATACAAGGCTTAAGATGATATCCAGGGGAACAAAAGAATAATAAATGAAAAATCACTTATTTAAAATAAGCATCACAATTAATTAGGCTAATTAAATACAAAAGTAATGATAATATTTTAAATGGTCAATGACAACTGATCAGAAACATTCTTGAATAACCCATGGTATGTATATATAAAAAAAATCTTTATCTTCAAACAAAATCAAATTGGTTGTTACAGAATAATCATGAGGATAGAAAGTACAGCAGAGGAAATATAGTCAATAATATTCTAATAACTATGTATGGTGCCAGGCAGGTAGAAGATGTAGCAGGATGATCATTGAGTAAGTTAAATACGTCTAATCACTGGAGTGTATAGCTGTAATTGAAAAATAAAAAATAATTTAAATAAAATTTTAAAAGCTAAAACATTTAAAAAAAATAAACCTAAAACAAATGCCTCTAAAAATAAACCTGTCTCCTTCTTCCTCCTCCTCAATCTAAGCACAGATGTAACATTTCTTTTTGCCTTAGCTGTCCAGCAACAAATGTTTAGCAGAGAGATGCCTGTTTGTCAGTAGAAACCTGACCAAATTGAGATGGTTTTTAAAATTTTTCAATTACAGTTGCCATTCGATATTACTTTATATTAGTGGGTAGACATTTATATAATTTACAAAGTGAGCCCCCAATAAGTCTAGTACCCCACCTGGCACTATACAATATTATTGACTATATTCCCTATGCTGGCTGTACTTTATAGCCCCAATACTTAATCCCTTTACCTTTTTCACTCAACCCCCTAAACCCCCTTCTATATAGCCAACCGTCAGCTTGTTCTCTGTATTTATGAGACTGCTTCTGTTTTGTTTGTTCATTTATTTTGCTCTTTAAATTCCATATTTTAGGGAAATCAGATGGTATTTGTCTTTCTCTGTCTGACTTATTTCACTTAGCGTAATACCCTCTAGGTTCAACCATGTTGTCACAAATGGCAAGATTTCATCCTTTTTTATGGCCAAGTTATATTCCATTGTATATATACCATATCTTTATCTAATTATTGATGGATACTTAGGTTGCTTCCATATCTTGACTAATGTAAATAATGCTGCAATGAACATAAGAATGCATATATCTTTTTTAATTACTGTTCTGGATTTCTTCAGGTAAATACCCAAAAGTAGACTTGCTGGGTTATAAAGTAGCTCTATTTTTAATATTTTTAGGAACATCTATACTTTTTCCATAGTTTTTGCATCAATTTGCAATCCTACCAACAAGTGCAGGAGGGTTCCCTTTCCTCCACATTCTCGCCAATATTTGTTGTCTGTTGATTTATTGATGATAGCCATTCTTTTTTGTTGTTGTTAATCCTCACCCGAGGATATTTTTTCATTGATTTTTAGGGAGAGTGGAAGACGGAAAGACAGAGAGAAACATCAATGTGAAAGAAACACATTGATCAGTTGCCTCCTGCATGAGCCCTGACCAGGGCCTGGGCCAGGGAGGAGCCTGCAACTAAGGTACGTGCCCTTTCCCGGAATTGAACTCGGGACCCTTTGGTCCACAGGTGGGTGCTCTATCCACTGAGCCAAAATGGCTAGGGCATGATAGCCATTCTGACAGGTCTGAGAGGATATCTTATTATTGTTTTAATTTGGTGATTAGTGACAGCTAATGATTATTATAGCATCTTTTCATATAACTATTGGCCATCTGTATGTCCTCTTTGGAGAAATGTCTATTCAGGTCCTCTGTCCACTTTTTAATTGGACTGTTTGGGTGTTGTTGTTTTTTGGTGTTAGCTTGTATGAGTTCTTTTTCGTGTGTTTTTTTTTCTTGTATGAGTTCTTTATAAATTTTGGATATTGTTGGATGTATCATTGGTGAATATTGTCTCCAAATTAGTAGGCTATCTTTTAGTTTTATTCATGTTTTCCTGTACTGTGCAAAAATTTTTTGGTTTGATATAGTCCCATTTGTTTGTTTTTTCTTGTTTCCCTTGCCCAAGGAGATATATCCTTAAAAAATCACTAAAAGCAATGTTAGGGTTTATGCCTATGTTTTCTTCTAGGAATTTTATAGTTTTAGATCTTACATTTAAGTCTTTAATTCATTTTTGAGTTTATTCTTATATGTGATATAAGAAAGTGGCCTAGTTTCATTTTTTTTTTTTTGCATGTATCTGTCCAATTTTCCCAACACCATTTATTGAAGAAACTGTTTTTACCCCACTGTAAATTCTTGCCTCCTTTGTCATATATTAATTGACCATATAGGTGTGGGTTTATTTCTGGGCTCTCTATTCTGTTCATTGATCCACGTGTCTGTTTTCATGCCAGCAACATGCTGTTTTGATTACATAGTTATGTAGTATAGTTTGATATCAGGTAGCATGATACTTCCAACTATGTTCTTTCTCAAGATTTGCTGTAGCTATTTTGGGGTCTTTTGTGATTCCATATAAATTTTGAGTTACTTGTTTTAGTTCTATGAAAAATGCCATTGGTGTTTTGACAGGGATTGAATTGAAACTATAGATCGCTTTGGGTAGCATAAACATTTTTAAATGTTAATTCTTCTTATCCATGAGCATGGTATATGCTTCCATTTATTTATATCTTCAATTTCTTTCTTCAGTGTCTTACAATTTTCCAAGTCCAGATCTCTTATCTCCTTGGCTAAATTTATTATTGGATATTTTATTCTTTTTGATGCATTTTTACATGGGATTGTTTTCTTAATTTCTCTTTCTGATAGTTCGTTATTGGTGTGTAAAATGCAACTAATTTATGAATATTAATTTTTTATCCTGCTACTTTACTAAATTTATTTATCACTTCTAGTAGTTTTATGGTGGAACTTTAAGGTTCTCTCTATATATAGTATCATGTCATCTACAAATAATAACAGTTTTACTTCCTCCTTTCCAATTTGGATGCCTTTTATTTCTACTTCTTGTCTGATTGATGTGGCTAAAACTATGTTGAATAAAAGTGGTGAAAGTGAACATCCTTGTCTTTTTCCTGATCTTAAGGGAAATGCTTTTAGCTTTTTCTCACTGAGTATGATGTTGGCTGTGGGTTTGTCATATACGGTCTTTATTATGTTGAGGTATGTTCCATCTTTTCCCACTTTGCTGACAGTTTTTACCATAAATGAATGCTAGATTTTGTCAAATGCTTTTCATGCATCTATTGATATGATCATGTAATTTTTATCCTTCACTTTGTTTATATGGTGTATCATTTTAACTGATTTTCAGACATTGAACCAAACTTTCATCCCAGGAATAAATCCCACTTCATCATAGTATATGATCTTTTTAATGTATTGCTGGATCCAGTTTGCTAATATATTGTTGAGGATTTTTGCATCTATCTTCATCAGGAATATTGGCCTATAATGTTCCTTTTTTGTAATGTCTTTGTCTGGTTTTGGAATCAGGGTGATGCTGGCCTCATAAAATGAGCTTAGGAGTCTTCTCTTGTCTTCAATTTTTTAATAGTTTGAAAATTATAGATATTAATTCTCCTTTATATGTTTGGTAAAATTCACCTGTGAAGACATTTAGGCCAAGACTTATGTTTGTTGAGAGTTTTTGTAATTACTGATTCAATTTCATTAGTAGTAGTCTGTTCAGATTTTCTGTTTCTTCTTGATTCAGTCTTGAAAAATTGTACGTTTCAGGAAACTTATCCATTTCTTCCAAATTGTCTTATTTGTTAGCATATAGTTGTTCACAGTATTTTCTTATAAATCTTTGTATTTCTGTGGTGTCAGTTGTCACTTTTTATTCATTTCTGATTTTATTTATTTGTGTCCTCTTTTTTTCTTGATGAGTCCGATTAAAGGTTTATCCATCTTGTTTATCTTTTCAAAGGACCAGCTCTTGATTTCATTGATCTTTTGTATTTATTTTAGACTCTATTTTATTTATTTCTGCTCTGACCTTTATTATACCCTTCCTTTTAGTCACTTTTGGTTTGTTTGTTGTTATTTTTCTAGTTTCGTTAGGTATAAGATTATATTGAGATTTTTCTTGTTTCTTGAGGTAGGCCTGTATTACTCTGAATTTCCTCTCAGAACTCTTTCACTGTGTCCCACAGATTTTGGGTCATTGTGTTTTCCTTTTCATTTGTCTCAAGGTATCTTTTTCTTCCTTGATCTTGTTAACCCATTCATTGTTTAGTAGCATGTTATTCAGCCTCCATGCGTTTGTGTGTTTTTCAGTTTTCAAAATGAGTTCTTTGGTATACAATTTTTGTACTTCTACACAAAGAGGAAGAAAGAAAACCCTAGAAAAAAAACAATTTGGGAAAAGTAATCAGAAGTGTCAATAAAGTGAATTGCAGGACAAAGATTGTATATATTTTGAGTATAAATTTAAAACTACTACATACAAAATGAATATGTATTTCTGTCCTTTCTTTGCACCACAAAGGAAGTATCCTTAAGGTTTCTTTAGTGGCAGAAGAGGTGCAAAGTTAAATGCAACAAGTACAGCATCGACTCTTAGTTAGTTGGCTTTTGGGAGGTTTTGCTTTAAGCCTAAGGGCTATATTAAATAAGAGAAGGGGTTAAAGAGGTAGTGTGGTTACAAGGAAATGATTTGAATAGTGTGAAGTGAGAGTACATTCAGAAAGATAGAAAATTATCATTAATACTGCTGCATTTTAAAAAGATTCATCCCCTATCAAAAAAAATAAAAAATAAAAAATTAAAAAAGCAATGTCCTAAAACAATAGAAGAATTTTTCTGATTAGAACTATAAGTCACAAAGAGAAAATAAGTTTCTTATTAGTTTTCATAAATATTGAGTTAAAACAGGGGTCATATGCATCTTATATTCTAACTTGTGGATCTAAATTAAAGTTGAATATATATCCACTTACACATTTTAGCTCCCTAAGAACCACAAAACTTGAAATTAGAAGAAAGAGCTTTCAAAATCTGTTTAGCACAGTTTCACTTGATAGTAGCTAAAAGGCCAAGAAGTGATATTTAGCACAATTTTAGTGTATTTTAAAAGCATTAACTAGAGGCTTATAAGTGACCCATCAGGTAAAATAAGGCATGCAAATAAGCTGAACTATAAAAAAGCTTTCCAAATGCATGTCCAAGGCCAATGCCCACACAAACAAATTATGAAATTAATTGGCATCCTGCCACCTTTTTCATTCCCTTCTCTGATGATTCTCTATACTTTCCCATTCCAAATACTTGTACCCAAATCTCATTAACCACTATAGTCAACTAGTAGCCAATTAATAACAGAGATGTGAGTTAGTAATGGTTCCAGAGGTATCTGAATCTGAATGTAAATCATTTGAAAAATAAATAAACTTTCAGTGAACCTCAAAGGCAGTACTTCTCAACCTTAGTTGGTGCATTAGGATTACATAGGGAGCTTTTAAAAATCTGATGCCCAGGCCACACTCCTAAGGAATTAAATCAGAATCTTTAAGGGTGATGCCCAAACACAGAATTGTTTAAAGTTCTCTAGTAATTCCAATGTGTAGCTACAGTTGAGATCCATTGCTTTAGGGAAAGCATTTGAAACAATGAAATTTCAAGCTTAGTGAAGAAGCTATTTTTATAAATGGGGATACAGCATGTGGCTCTGTTGAGGTTGCCAACTAGTGAAAAAGCTCTGTTCAAGGTAAAGACCATTTTTATTATGAAAAAAAAAATGCTACATTTTAAAAATCACCAGAGACTCAATTTCTAAGTCCTAATTTCAGCAAGTTACTTCACTTGAGTTTTACCTACAAAATAGAAATAATAATATCAATGTCTACCTCATGGTGCTGCCAAGAATGATCAAAGGAAACAGGGCACCAGAAAATGTTTTTCAAACTATAAAATTGCATTTATTATTACAGAGCTCAATTGTAGAACCATTTATCATAACAAGACTAGTTGTAATGTGGATTACAACTATAATATGGATTATTACCTAAAGATTTATCACTTTGTGTTAATAGACATTAGCTTTATGAAACCTATGTGTCTAACCCAATGTTCTCAAAGTTTGGTTTCTGAACCAGTAGCAGCAGCATCACTGGAAACTTGTCAGAAATGCAAATTCTTGGAATCTATGCCAGACCCACCAAATCAGAACCTGGAGGCAGAACCTAGCAATCTTGTTTGAACAAACCCTAGGTAATGTTGATGCACACTAAAATCTGAGAACCCCATATCTAGCCAAACATTAGTAAAAATGGAATATGTATGACTAAAATGAAAGGATGAATGTATAGTATTTGTTATTTGAACCTTTAGAAGTCAGAGTGCAAAGGCATACTGGCATAAATTACTAGTAGATAAAAAACACTCCTAAATCTTTGTATTTTAAAATAATACAATTCTTACTGCCCAGCTAACCTTTATCAATTGACACATTAATCATGAGTACAATGGTGGTATATAAATTTGGGAGTCAGATAAACTATAGGGCATTCAATAGTTTGGATAAGAAATAAAAAACCAAAAACTCTATTCGAAGTAACAGTGGTTCAGAAAATAGCCAAGTTTTAATTCATGGGCTTGGGTTTCACTCAGAGGAAGAGTTACAACTGTATCTTAAAAATCACATTTATCCTGAAGACAATACCCCATAGCATGTCAATGTTTTTATGCAGGCTAAGGAAGTGTTTCATCACTGACTCAGAGAAAAGACCATTACTTGGACTTAATCACCAGCATTGTTTCCTGAAGCATTAGATTTGTCATTGGGTCTGCTAAGCAACAGAAAAACAGTCTCAAAACTTCTTATCTTAAAAGATCTCACAAGAAAAAACTATCAGTATTGCTCTCAAACACCAAGTCCAAAGGTCTTGCCATTAATAAAACATGCAGGTTAGCAATAGGTAAGAACATTGAGAAGTCTTGTAAGATTGCAATAGAAAGTTCTTTGAGATCTTGTTTTCTCTTTTTCCATTTAAAAAAAAAATTGACAGCCTCAAGACACCTAACACCACCCTGGAAAGACTAGAGAAAAGTTTACCAATTGAGAACTAACTTTAGTATTCATCCTTAGTTACTTAGTAAAGAATAGGTAGAACTGACTTTTTCCTGGAAGATTCCTTAACAATAGATGAAGTTCCATTTACTACTACCAAGCAGATAACTGGTTCCCTCTTTGATCAATATTTCCAAGTCTCAAAAGATTTCCTCAACCATATGCTTCCTGTACTTAAAGAACTTGGGGGTTTAAAGTGGGGGTATGTGGAAGGAGAATAACTCCAATAATTGATATTCGTATTCTATATCAAAGGAAATATTTCCCACCTATTCAGAGTAAAGAAAACATAAGAGAGGAGCTTGGTTTTACTTATCCATGCTAATCAAAATTATATTGTGTCTTTGTGGCAATATTTAGCCTCACCTCAGGAGAAAAACAGCAATTCTAAGCTCTCATTTTCCACACTGGAAAGAACTAGAACAAATATATAATTGCCAAAATAATTCCTTTTGTTCATTCACTCATCTACAAATATTTATTGAGTGCCTAATATGTGCCAGACATTGTTGTAGGTGCAAAAGAGTCTAGAGAGATGCACAGACTTCAATGATGAGCATGTGGATTCTATGTGTCTAGAGTGCTAGGTTTTAAATTTCTCTGTCAACCAAGACCAGTGGTTCTCAAACTTGACCAAGCATCAGAAGCACCTGGAAGGTTTGCTAAAACATAGATTGCTGTGCTCCATCCAGACAGTTTCTATTCAGTGGGTTTGAGATAGGGTCCTCAAATTAGCATTTCTAATAAATTCTCAAGTGATGTTGATGCTGCTGGTCTAGGGACCACACTTTGAGATCCACTTACCAAGACAAATGGGAGCTCTTCACACTAAGCCTGCCAACTTTCAAGTACTGTACATCTCTCTTCCAAAGAAGGCAATGACCCCATGAATGCTGTCACCATCACTTACAACTGAGCACAATTCCAATTGCCAAAACCACCTCAAATATCTCCAATTAGTAACTTCAGAGAGAAAAGAGAAGTATAAATAACAAAGAAAAGAAAATTCTCTTTCCAGGGGCTTTTCGCCCTCCTTTTCTTTTGATTTATCCCTTATCACAAGAAGTTACTTTTCTAATATGATTTCTCAATACAAGTGCTATGGAAAAGAATAACATTCATTTAGATTTTTCATATTTCTTTAAGAAAATCAAGGCTTTTCTTTTAAATTAATTCTTTATGACCTGTTTTTCTCCTTTTTTGTTGGACTATCCCCTTTTTGAACAAAAGAATCATAGGGTTAGAAGGAACATTGAGAATTCATTTAATCCCTCCTTGGCCTCCGACAAAACTATGTCTAAAGCATCCCCAAATATAGCAATTTTTAGTACAAAGATGAATAGGCACTAAGAATTTGCCATTCAACTTTCTGTCACATACTTGAAGATACACTTTCCCTCAGCCTTCTCTTCTCTAAGTTAATCAACCTCAACACTTAAACTTTCCTCATTAGATTTCCTAAACTTTAAATGATTTTAATTATTCTTAAATAAGTTTATCTCACCTTACCTAGGACCTGAGTTATGTATGTACTGTTAAGGGGAAAGTATCGATTGAATAAAAAGGAATTTAATTGGAAGAAATCTATATGTATAAATGCCACTAACAAATAATACAATGGAATTCACTTGAATAATTCATTTTAAATATCCTTTCTTTTATTAAAAGAAACAGTAATGTCGTATACTTTTTATATCTTTACATTACAAATCACCAACCATTTCACACACAAAATGGATGGGAATTAGAAATCTTTTAAAATATGCCACAAATTATACATACCATGTTTCATGACACTTCACACAGAAGGAAACATTATATTTTTTCTTTTTTAGACAGTGCTTACTACTAAATTTTGGAGTTGTAGTTAATGATTTACTTCTATATGAGTCCAAAAATACTAAATCTATTATATGAAAATCATTTCTGTGAAAATAATTTCTCTGATTCAATCCTTGCAAATCAGAGGTATCAGAGATTCACTGAGTACAGGACAAGATTGGACAAAGTTCACCTTAAGTGATAGATTTCCAAGAAGTTTAGAAAGGAAAAATTGGTAATACATTGGAATATGGGGTAAAATGGGATCATTCATTTTATTTCAATTTCTCCCCTTCTAAATATAACTATTCAAAATTTATTCTTTGCTTTCAGAATGGTGAGGTGCTTTACTCTAGCGTAGGCCTGAAGGATAGGATTGTTTCTCTGCCTATTGCAATCAAGGTGTACGGTGGAGGCGATGCATTTAGTCTCCAGAGAGAATGAAGATGCTGCTTGCACAGCACTTCTACTCACCAGTCCATGCAGCAGCAAAGGTGTTGGCTTTGAAGGAAGCCAACTGTCCTGCTCTCCCAGCCAGAGGTAAAGAATTGCATTGGTGGCCACTAGAGGGAGGAGGATTAGGAATAGAGTAAATTGTGGGGAAAAGGCACCCATGAAAAAAGCACATGGGACAACCAACACATCACCAACCACCGCCTAGCAGCTACCTCTCTGAGGAACTATATTGGGGGTCAGCACACACCATTAACCCAGAGACCCCGACACCAGTAATGATTGTAGTATCCTGGTAAAGAGCCCCTTAACTTGGATGGCAGGAGAAGGGAGATTGAGTAGGATAATGGGAAACACACAAGCACACAAACACACAAGCACACGGACATACATCCTCATGCCCCATTACAAGAAGCTGTATCTGTGCCGCCTGATTCTTGCCCATTTTCTTATTTAAAACTCTTGATGTTCTTTACCAAGAATGTGTTCACGAAAAGCAAACAGCCCACCTTCAAGTTAGTCTTGGGAGAAGCATCAGCAGAGACACTCATTGTGCCAAGATGTATTTTACGAACAAATCTGTACAAATTACATGAGGTTAAAAACAAATGGAATATAATATAATTAAAGCAAAGTTTCTTTTGCTAAATTACAGCTTGAAGCAAACCTGCAAGAAATGTTTTCAATTAGCTTCTTTAGCAAACACAAAGCATAGCTCACAACATGTTTTGCTTTCCATGCTGCCCTCTGGGTGGGCTGCCTAGTGGGTGTCTTACCTCCAGCACAAGTAGCGGAGCATTCTGACCAAGGCTGATGATTCCAGGTAAAGCCAATATCACTGTCTCCACTGCCAGTCCGAGGGATAGGAACATTGAACTTATATGTAATTCCCTCATACTTCTCTTGAAACAGAATCTGCCATTGAAGATAATTAAAATACAATGAGCCTTCATTCAGATACTTATTATTTCTTTTGAAGAAGATAATGCCATAAAGTAAGCCTTATAAGAAATTCAAGATAACTTTTAGAACACATGCACTTATATTGAATTTTCTCCTTCCATTTTCATAGGTAATTTAGAGCCATTTCTTTCATCTACCTTGTTTGGTTATAAACATTTTATTCAACCAAGCAATGAAATGGTCAAACATTCATATGGAAGAGCACTCTGGCTTTAACTTTACAAAGATTTTAAACATTTGGGCAAACCATTTCACCTTTATTTACCTAATTTAACTATAAAGCAGAGAAAACAAAGAGGCAAAGGCACATTTACCATGACAATGAGATTTGTCGAGGTGGGACCTGGAGCTACCAAGGATTCTGGTTCATCAGTTGGTCTCTTGTAGTCAAAAGTTGTCCCAGCAGCATCAAACTTCTTAGGCCAGTCAATAGTCCAGCCACAATTAAGATAGTGTTCATCTGTTTCAGATTTTAAAGCTAAAAAAAAAAGAATCACAGTACACCTAAAAATATGAAACTTCATTTACCACAGTGTCACTGGTAAATAACTGCTCTGAAGTATTCAATGAATATTCATTTCCATTTAGAGATGGGATTCTTGACTATTTTCTAAAGTAAAAATTAAAATGGTAATTTTCCATGTGAATGCCAAGAAGCTATTAAGTATTTATGATGTCATTGATAGAAAGGAATAAAATGTTACCTGGAGAAATAAATATATGGAACTAACAAGGAAAAGTATGACAACAGAAATAACTAGGAATGGGAGAGATGGAGGAAGCAGACTTTCCTGTCGAAATATTAAAGAGTAATTATATGAATTTATGGGTTGGGGAGAAACTATGGTACTGGCACCCAGACAGACAACAACGCAACCAAACAGATAGTTAAGAAATAACAATCAATAAAGAAAAAAAACCACAAACGAAGCATCTTAAAATATATGACAAAAGAAGCTTCTTAAATTAGTTTTTAAAAAAAGACAACAAGATTTGAAACCAAGACAAAAGACTAGCCATTTGGCAAATAATAAATTCAGCATTATGATGATGATGATGATGAATTTATATTTTGTTTGTTATAAGTACCACAATTCCACTCTTAGGTGCATATCCAAAAGAAATGAAAATAGGTACTCAAACAAGTATTTGTACATACATGTTTATAGTAGCACTATTCCCAATAACCAAAAGTAGAAACAACTCAATTGCCCACCAATGGATGAACGAATAAACAAATTGTGGTATTTACAATACAATGAAATATTATTCAGCCATAAAAAGAAGGACTAATTAATATATGTTTCAATGGTGATGAATTCCAAAAACATTATGCCAAGTGGAAAAGGATAGACAAAAAAAATCACATATTGTAAACTGTCATTTATATGAAATATCCAGAATAGGTAAATCCAATAGAGACAGAAAGCAGGGGTTGAGGAATGGGGAGTAACTGCTTAATGGACACAGGGTTCTTTCTGGGGTGATGAAAATATTTTGGAATGTACCAAATGCCACTAAATTGTTCACTTTAAAATGGTTGAATTCTATTTTATGTGAATTAAACCTCAATGAAAAAAATGGTTTAAAAAGAGAGAGAGAAACAAAGAATAAATGCCAGAATGGTAAATATTTGAAAGTAAACAGTTGAATCATAAAATGCTTGGAGACAATGTGAGAGACCTTTTAAAAAATAACACTGGGATATAAAAAGCTTTTTTAAGTATGACAAAACCCACAGAAAATATAAAGGAAAGGATTAATAAATATGCATACATAATTTTTAAACCTATATTAAAAATGTATTTAAAACTATTGACAGAAAAAGGTTACTGGCAGTACTGATAAGAAAAAAAGGTGTGGTACACATACACAATGGAATACTACTCCTTTTGTGACAGCATGGGTGGACCTAGAGAATATCATGTTAAGTGAAATAAGCCAATCAGACAAAGACAAGTACCATACAATTTCATGTATATGTGTAATCTAATGAACAAAATAAACTAACAAACAAAATAGAAACAGACTCATAGATACAGAGAACAGACTGACAGCGGTCAGAGGTTAGGGGGTTGGGGGACTGGGTGAAAAAGGTGAAGGGATTAAGCAAAGGAAAAAATACCTCATAGACACAGACAACAGCATGGTGGTTACCAGAGGAAAAAGGGGGTGAGAGGTAGAAAGGGTATAGAGGGGATAAGGGTGATGAAAGGAGACTTGACTTGGTATGGTAAACACACATCTATATAATACAATACACAGATGATGTATTATAGAATTGTACACCTGAAACCTAATAAGATATACTTTTATTTATTAATAAAATATAATTTTAATAACCAATGTCACCCAATAAATTCAATAAAAAATTTTTAAAGAGAAAATACAGTGATGATTTTGATAATGATTACATGATTTCACAATGACAAACATGGCAGTTTAAATTTTTTGTTATTATTTTAGCTTTTTCTTTTACATCCATAACTTGTTTCCTAAACCCATTTCTTCAAGGAATTACTTTTTCTACCTCTGTAATTTACCCAATAAATGTTCTCTTACAAAAAATTTTTTTTTAATTTTTCGGGCCAGATAAAAAGCAGCTCACCCCGGCCTGTGTTGCTCACTGGTTGGAATGTCGGCTCCAGCATCAAAGGTTCTAGGGTTCCATTCCTGGTCAAGGGTCCATACCTGGGTTGCAGGTTTCCCCAGGCCCAGGTCGGATGCATGTGAGAAGCAACCAATCGATGTGTCTTCTCACATCAATGTTTCTCTCTCTTTCTCTCTCCCTCCCTTCCACTCTCTCTAATGGGGGGGGGGGAGGAAACAAAACAGAAGCAGCCCCAAAAGACTACAAAGGTCATGGTGCAGTCTCTGCCTCTCTGGACCTCTACCCCTTGTCCTTAACAGTACAGACCATTTTCATGCCCCCACTCCAATCTGACTGGCACATTTACTTGTATTTTCTTGACTTCAGATATGTTATGATGATTCATTTGTCAAAAAACAAATCTAATTAACCTTTTAAGATAAGAGCATGTCAACCAATTTTAAGGATTATTTAGTCTTAAATTTTTCTTGTATTTAAAATTTTTTCTTTTCAATTCTCACAGTGGTTTTCTGTTTCATTTAAAATATCATCCCTAACCAGTTTGGCTCAGTGGATAGAGCGTCAGCCTGTGGACTGAAAGGTCCCAGGTTTGATTCCAGTCAAGGGCATGTACCTTAGTTGCAGGCACATCCCCAGTAGGAGGTGTGCAAGGAGGCAGCTGATCGATGTTTCTCTCTCATCGATGTTTCTAACGCTCTATCCCTCTCCCTTCCTCTCTGTAAGAAATCAATAAAATATATTTAAAAATAAAATATCAGAATTACTTAAGTAATATAAGGACGTCTGAACCTGTATAATATGAAATAGTAAAATAAAAACTAAAAACAGACCACCACCACCCCCCGCCCCAGCAGCTTTGTAGTCTCCTTCAATTTGAGCTCTCACTTTCCATGTTCCCAACTACTCAATTAACACATTTTTGCTGGTACCGTAATGTAGTTCAGAAAACACTGAGCATTTAAGAAGTACTGGATAATTTACTAAGGGAGGAGGATGTGGCATTATGGACAGAGAATTATCAAAGGGAAAAATTTAATGTTACAAGTCTTATTTTTATTTTGAGTCTTGCTGATTCCAAAATTATGATGCAAAAATAAAGGGCTCTTCTAGAATAAAGGAAGAGCCTGATTATACTGATGTTCTATCCAAAAATGTATTCTAGATGTCACCTTATTTTTTAAAGACTTAATGAAAAAGCAATGATATGTTAAAGGACATAAGAACTCATCCAGGCCTCACTAGGTGTCTCTGGAGAACCTAAATCTGTTTTAAAAGATCAAACATCAAATAAGTAGAATATCCACTTCTTTCCCTGTTGAAATAACTGGTACTAGATTTGTCCATCAACTGTAAACAACTAGAAAACTCACAAAACATATGAATTAGCTGTTTTTAGACATTGGCCAGGACAGGGCAGGACTGTAATATATGCAAAGAAGGGAAATAAGGTGAATTTGATCTTTTGACTTAAGAAATAATAACCTTTTCAACAAATGGTGTTATAGTAATTGAATATCCATATGAAAAAAATTGAACCTCAACCCTTACTTTACCTTATATAAAAACTCAAAATAGACCATATACCTAAATCTAAAAGCTAAAACTATAATTTCTTAAGGAAATATTGAAGACTAGAGGCCCAGTGCATGAAATTCATGCACGGGGGGGGGGGGGGGTTAGGGACGGTGTCCCTCAGCCCAGCCTGCACCCTCTCCAATCTGGGATCCCTCTCACAATCCAGGACTGCTGGCTCCCAACTGCTCACCTGCCTGCCTTCCTGAATGCCCCTAACAGCTTCTGCCTGCCAGCCTGATCACCCCCTAACCACTCCTCTGCCAGACTGATTGATGCCTACCTGCTCCCCTGCCAGCCTGTTTGCCCCTAACTGCCCTTCCCTGTAGGCCTGGTCCCCCCAACTGCCCTTACCTGCAGGCCCAGTTGCCCCCAACTTCCCTCCTCTGCCGGCCTGGTCACCCCTAATTGCCCTTCCCTGCAGGACTGGTCACCCCTAACTGCCCTCCTCTGCAGGCCTGGTCCCCTCCAACTGTTCTCCCCGGCAGGTCTGGGTACCCCCAACTGCCCTTCCCTGCAGGCCCGGTCGCCCCCAACTTCCCTCATCTGCCGACCTGGTCACCTCTAACTGCCCTCCCTGCAGGCTTGATCGCCCCCTACTGCCCTCCCTTGAAGGCCTGGTCCCTCCCAACTGCCCTCTCCTGCTGGTCTGATTGCCCACAACTGCCCTCCCTTTCAGGCCTGGTTCCTCCCATCTGCCCTCCCCTGCTGGCCATCTTGTGGTGGCCATCTTGTGTCCACATGGGGGTGGGATCTTTGACCGCATAGGGGCAGCCATCTTGTGTGTTGGAGTGATGGTCAATTTGCATATTACTCTTTTATTAGATAGGATAATATTTGCAACCTTGAGGTAGGCAAAATTTCTAAGGTAGGACATGAAAGCCCAAACAATAAAAAACTTAGTAACTTAGATTTCATGCAAATTAAAAGACACCAATAAGGATAGAAAATAGATAAGCCAGTGACTGGGAGAAAGTATTCATAAAACATGTATTTGAACAAAGACTTGTATAGGATACATAAAGGACTCATAATTTAATTAAAAATTTTAAATAGGCAAAATAATTTATTTAGACACTTTAAAAACAAAAATGATATCTGTATAGATAAAATTAAGAAGACTGACAATTTTGAAAAGGATGGGAGTATATGGAACTCATCTACAGTATTGGTGGGAATATAAATAATACAACCATGTTAGAAAACAGTTTAGTAATTTCTTATAAAGTTAAAATAAACATGTACTTATATAACCTTACCATTTCACTCCTAGGCTTTTATCTACGAGAAATGAAAATATATGACCACACAAAGCTTGTCTATAAATGTTCAAAGAAACTTGATTCATAATGCTCAAAGACTAACAATGACCCAAATATTCATAACAAGTGAGTGGATAAAAATGTTATGATATATCCATACATTGGGATATTATTTAGCAATAAAAAAGAGTGAACTTCAGATACACTCAACAATATAGATGAATCTCAAAAACATTATGCTTAGTAAAAAAAGCCATATATAAGTATGTACTGTATTATCCCATTATGTTAAATTCCAGACAAATATAATCCTATCTAATAAAAGAGAAACATGCAAATTGACCATATCTCTGCTATGCCCACAAGCCACGTCCACCAGCCAATCAGGAGTGAATATGCAAATTAACCCAACCAAGATGGCAGTTGATTTGCATATCCAGGCCAAGAGTGAAGACTGAAGACAGTGTAGAAGGAAGCCAAGCACTGCAGAAGGGAGCGAAGTTGCGGAGAAGCAAGCAAGTAGGGCAGTAGGGAAGCAGGTGGAGCTGCGGAGAAGGGAGGGAAGCAGGCGGGGCGGGGAGAAGGGAGGGAAGCAGGTGGGGCGATGGAGACCGCCGCAGGAAGCCCTATTGCAGGAATCTTCCTGCAACTGGCCTCTAGTGAAATACATAAGTCAGATAAAAGATCAATGTTTGCCTGAGGCTAAGGCTACGGAGATTTAACTGCAAAAGCAAGTAAGAGAATGTTTTAGAGTCAGAAATGATCTACATTTTGACTGTGTTATATATACATATAAATAATTGTCAGTACTTTTTGAACTGTATACTTATAATGAATGTACTTTATTATATATGTTATTCCCCAATAACATTGATTTTTAAAATCAAATAAGCAACTCAATGAAGAGTAAGCTATAAACTACTACCGTACTTTCCGGCGTATAAGACGACTGGGTGTATAAGATTTTCCTGGGTTAAAAAGTCATTTTATATGCCAGAAAATACGGTATATTGGACTATATTGATGGGATTAGATATAATGGATTAGATATATTGGACTACTGTATTTTCCGGTGTATAAAACGACTTTTTAACCCAGGAAAATCTTATACGCCCAGTCGTCTTATACGCCGGAAAATACAGTAATTTTTATGTTTAGTTCTTACATGTGGTCCTACAAGACTTGGAATTTCATTTTAGCCTAAAAGTATTCCACCTCAAAGCAATATGTCTGTTTTTCTTTTTCCATCACCATTTATCCCTTTATGCCCTCTTCCACCTCCATTCACCCCCTACCCCCTCCCTCAACCACCACACTTGTCCATGTCCATGAGTTCTCTATTTTTCCTTCTCAATCCCTCTATACACCACCCACCCCTCCCCGCCCCAAACTCCATAGCTGTCTGCCTGCTCTCTGAGTCTGTCTCTATTTGGCAAAGCAGTATGTCTTTTCCTTCACGATATTGTGCTGTCCCTTCTCCTTAATTTTTGAAATCTACCAAAATATGCTACTCACCAATATAGGTAGGTGACACGGCAACTTCTCTGATTTCAATGTTAACAGAACCTCTTGGTATCTGCACAACTGTCAGGTAGCCTGGACCACAGAAGACAGCCAGTGTAAGTAGATTCTGCAGCCTCAGTCAGAAAATGAGTGTTTAATAACCATTCAGTAACGAGTTTCCTTATTCTATCATGCTTTCCTCAACTTTCCACTATACAAATTATGAAATGTGGGCAAATTCCCCTTTGGGTTAATGAATACCTCTAGAGTATTTTTCTTTTCCTCTAAAATACCTCAGGATACTTTTAAAGCTTCAACACGTACAATATTGGTTCATTTTATTTTCTCAACCATGGCCCACACATCAATCCACTGTGGAAATTCATATCTTAAAGAAACATGGCAAAATGAAGTCAAATAGAAGGGAAATAATATTTACTTAAAATATCTTACATAGGAACACACCTGCATTGGTGGAGAAAATGCAGTCTGGTTCAGCCACTGTGGAAGACTGTATGGAGTTTCCTAAAAAGTTAACAATGGAACTCCCATTTGACCCAGTAATCCCACTTCTAGGACTATATCCCAAGAAACCAGAAACACCAAGCAGAAAGGATATATGCACCCCTATGTTCATAGCGGCACAATTTACAATAGCTAAGATTTGGAAACAGCTTAAGTGCCCATCAGCAGATGAATGGATTAAAAAACTGTGGTACATCTACACAATGGAATACTATGCCGCTATAAAAAAGAAGGCACTTTTACCATTTGCAACAGCATGGATGGAACTGGAGAGCATTATGCTAAGCGAAATAAGCCAATCGGAGAAAGATAAATTTCACATGATCTCACTATATGTGGGATATAATGATCAACATAATTTGATGAACAAGAATAGATCCAGAGACAAATGGCGGGGGGCTGGGGAGATTAGAGAGCAAAGGACTTGTATGCATGCATATTAGCATAACCAATGGACACAGACACTGGGACAGTGGGGGCATACTTGGGGTGGGAATGGCTGCGGGGGGTGGGGGGGTGGAGTCAATTAAGGTCAAAGAAGACATATGTAAAACTTTAGACAATAAAAAAATAAAATAAAATATATATCTCACATGAAGCCATATTTAATACTTTAAAAGACTGAAAGTAATTTGGGGGAAAGCAATGTCTGCCTAAAGACATTTTAAAACAAGGGGTGGTAGTGGTGATCAAATGGGCTGCCTATTCCAAGTACACAGATGCATGAGGAAGAGTTCTCTCTACACACTCACCTCCTCCTCTGGGTGACGTCTCATTGAAGAAGCCTTCAACGACATCGCATGTGCTCCCATCCCCTCCACAGACTCGACATTTATCTTCCTTAACACTGGATTCCAAAATATTATCACAACCTACATGCTGCAAACAGGAAGAACATTCGGTGTGTGAAAAAGAGGAATTCCTGCTAAGCAAATAAATGTAGCGTATTTATTTACTTTTTTTTCAGTAAAGGAAATCAAAACAAGAAATATTTTCCTCTCTCCACTTTTACCTTCACTCTCCAGTAAGTTCTAGCTAACATTTCTCAACACATAACTTTAAAGGAAAAAAATTCTGATTCCCCAGGAATGGATGTCTATATTTCTAACCTAGATTTATTTATTTATAGATAACATGCTTCAATTCTTAAAATATTATCATGTGTTAGAAATGGACTCTTACTTATACCCCAAATCAATACATGTAAGAACTAAGAAAAATAGCATTTAGTCCTATACAAGGTTATAACAGCAAGAGTCTTGACTGGGCATGACAGTTTGCCCTTTCTCAATCACTAGCCCTTTTGGATTATCCAATTGTTAAAGTCAAGGATTGGCTGTGAAATTCATGACTGGGTAAATCTTTAAAAATGAATACCTGTACCCACTAGCTGAATAAAACTGCCATAAACTCTACCTTTCAGTCTTTCATTGAACCATAGAGATGTGGATTCTTATGTATTTTTGGTACTTAAATTTGTATATTTGACATTTAGCCATTGATACCAGGCATATAATCTCTGAATATACCAGTAAGCTGTACCTGGGTCTTAATCATCTAAAAACAATTTTAATATTGTCACAGAAATAACCTTTTCTTCAAGTAAACACACACACACACACACACACACACACACACACACACACACACACACACACTGGGCTATCAGATACATTTGGAGGCCAGCAGCCAGGAAGACAGAAACTTTTGCAAGAAATTATGAGACTAAGTAAAACAGACAATGTTTTTGTATCTTCTTTCTTTCTGGGACTTAGCTTTGCACTTCTCTTTAAAGTAAAACAAAAACAAGAAAAAAATACTATACAATAAAGCACAAATATGCAAATGGGCATCACACCCTCACGGCTCAGACACTCAATACTGGGGAGAGAGGAATGGGGATCAGCCAGGCTGTGGCCTGGGAGAAGGATAAGCCGCACGCCCCACGGTCCTGGGTGCCAGCGGCTGGGGCTGCAGCCCGGGAGAGGGACAAGCCACCCACCCCGCGGTCCAGGGTGCCAGTGGCTGCACCTGTGGCCCAGGAGAGGGACAAGCTGCCCACCCCACAGTCCCCGCGGTCCCAGGCACCAGCGGCTGCACCTGCACCTGTGGCCCGGGAGAGGGACAAGCCACCCACCCCGCGGTCCAGGGTGCCAGTGGCTGCACCTGTGGCCCAGGAGAGGGACAATCTGCACACCCCATGGTCCCCCTGGTCCCGGGTGCCAGTGGCTGTGTCTGTGGCCCGGGAGAGGGACAATCTGCATGCCCCATGGTCCCTGCAGGTCCAGGCACCAGCGGCTGCACTTGTGGCCCGGGTGAGGGACAAGCCACACACCCCATGATCCTGGGCACCCAATGGTTGCACCTGCAGCCCAGGAGAGGGACAAGCCTGCAGCTGTGACCCAGGCAAAGCCCCCTGCCCATGGTCCCCTGCGGCTGCGGCCGGCCCAGGTGAAGCCAGCCCAGGTCCTGGGTGCCTGCGGCCGGCCAGAGGGAGGGAAGCCCGGGTCCTGGGTGCCTGTGACTGGCCTCCTGGGTCCTGGGTGCGGGGCGAGGCAGAGGCAGTTAGGGACGATCAGGCCAGCAGGGGAGCAGTTAAGGGTGATCAGGACAGTAGGGGAGCAGTTAGGGGCAATCAAGCAGGCAGGCAGGCAGAGGTGATTAGGGGCGATCAGGCAGGTAGAGGTAGTTAGGGTCAATCAGGCAGGTAGGCAGAGGGGTTAGGGGCGATCAGACAGACAGGCAGGTGAGCGGTTAGGAGCCAGTGGTCCCTGATTGCGAGAGGCAGTCGGACATCCCCCGAGGGGTCCTAGATTGGAGAGGATGCAGGCTGGGCTGAGGGACCCCCAACCCCCCGTGCACGAATTTCGTGCACTGGGCCTCTAGTGATCATTTAAGCAACCTTGCATTCTCCGTTGATACAGATATCCAGTGAATCCACATTGCACCGAGTCCCATCAATCACTGCAGGGGCACGTTCAGTGTAGAAGTTGTAGCCTTCAGCCAAGCAGTGTAATGTGCAAGGTTTCACTCCACCTGGAAAAATGCAGTAAAAAATAAATAAATGGAGTGGTTCTTCTATGAGAAAGTGATCCAATATTACCCACAGCAAATTTACAATTCATATACACATCATTCCCTGACTATATCCTTGGAAGTGTAGGTTTCTTTCCTCTTTTGCTAAATTTTCATGTTTATTTTCATTACTTGTGCAACTTAATGAAGGTCCTGCTAAGTAGTTTTCAAGTTTAAAAATTTTAGGTGTTTCTAATATATATTTACAATATATTTTGGGTCAAAAGGGATCACAATGGAGGGACCTGAATGTTGAAGCAAATAAATGAAATAAAAACTGTTTTTAAAAAATGAACCAAGGAAATACAGTTTAAGGAGGCTTGAGACTTTTTTACCTTGTATGACAAATCGGAATTTCTGCAATTCCAATACAAAAACTAGAAGCTGATTCAAAAACTCTCCTACTTTAGCAGGGACATGGTAGTTGTAAAATAAAACTATTTGTACCTGTTTTAAACATATCATATTCCGTGAGTATGGCTTCAGTGTGGAGATAAATTGTTATCAGATTAGCAAATCAAAGATAAAATTAATTATAGTATTAAAATTAAATAGTTAAAATAATATCCAATATTATTTTGTGAACACATATAATTACTTGAGCATGTTCATTTTGTCATTGAAATTTGTATTTTTAAAGGTTGATATAAAAGATAGGTATGAATAGTAGCCATTTAAAACAACAAGCAAAAGTACATGTCATAATCTCATAATATATTGAAAAGTAGCAATAAATATGGATATATTTCACTCAAAACAGTGCATGAAAAAGTGACTTATAAATATGCAACTATTGATTAAAAATATGACGTAAGAAGAATACTTTCTGTTGAATCTTCCTTTTTTGAAGTTTAAAACACTTTGGTCTTATTCTAATTATTCTGATAAAATTGCTCTTTGAAATAAAGCTGACTACTTCTTATAAAGAAAATAAGGCAGAAAGATTGAACCAACATGCCTAGGTCTCAGTGAAGGAGGACACCAGGTTGCTGAAGAGTGAAGGTATGTGGAGTAAAAGAGAGAAGCCAACTGACTGGTGAACACAATGATAAGTGAAAGAAAGAACATTCCATTAAAGGAGATCACTGTTATAGTTGACTAGAGGCCTGGTGCATGAAATTTCATGCACTAGGGGGGCAGGTGTCCCTCAGTCTAGCTTGCACCCTCTGGCAGTCCGGGGACCCCTCACTCCTTACCGCCCACCTGCAACAGAGGCGGGAGAGACTACCGCCACCACCATTGTGCTCGCCAGCCGTGAGGCCGGCTTCTGGCTGAGCAGCGCTCCCTCTGTGGGAGCGCACTGACCACCAGGGGGCAGCTCCTGCGTTAAGCATCTGCCCCCTGGTAGTCAGTGCACATCATAGTGACCAGTCATTCTGCCATTCAGTCGATTTGCATATTAGGGTTTTATTATATAGGATAGTTGTCATGCAAGAAGATGGCCCAAAATATTTTCACACGCCCTATTTTTTCAAGAGAAGATTAAAAACCTAGATTTTTAAAATATAACCTGTTCTTGGCAACTCATTCAACATTTTCAAAAATACTGTGAAGGTTAAAACATGTATGTAAGTAAAAACTGATCTTGAACCACCAGTTTACAACCACTGGCCCAAGTTCATGTTTTCTTCCATTTTCTTTATCTGTAGGCTATAAAACTCCTATATGACTTATAAGGTTATTATTAAGCTCAGGGTAATGATATATTTTGTTGTCCTGAGCACAGAAATAATAAGTAATCAATAAAATAATTTCTTTCTGAACTGATAATCAAGGTATTTATAATCTATTTTTGTAAGATTCTCATGAATAAAATTGCTCTAAATTTCCATGAATATTACTGGGATTGTTTTCATTACTACCTACTATTATTCTTTCCCCATTTATTATTGTAATGTTTTGAAAGTTAACGTAGCTTTTTTTTTGTAATGGGCTTTTTAAAAAGAACATTTGCCTTTTATTTACTCAATTTTAATACTATATTAATTATGTAACAGTATTTGACAGGCAAGACATATAATTGCTATGGTTGTATTCATAGAAATAAATTTCCTCCTTTTTCACTGCTCAAGATGTATTTAGCTTACAATGAGTTTTCAGAAGAGGTACTGCTATTATTTCAAGAAGGGATTTTGGATGATTCTCTAAATGGAAGGTCACATTACCAATTACCTTCATTTAAAGCTTATTATGAATTTAGTGTTAATTCATTCCACTCAATTACCTAGGTGATAATTATTAAATCCTCCTACAATAAGATAAAACAATCCCAAATGTATATTAACTTAATAAAAGTGATTCAAAATACATGAAACAAAAACTTATAAAAAAGAAAGTAAAGTCATATAATAGTTCAAGATTTTAACACACTTCTCTCAGTAATTGATAGAAGGGCAAGAACAGAAAAAAACACAGAAAGAATAAAAAATATTTGCATAACACTAGCCAACTTGACCTCATGGATATCCACAGAATACTACTATATCCAACAACTGCAGAAAGCACATACTTTTCAAGTATAAATAGAACATTCACCAACATGGAGAATAAGCTGTATCATATAACAAATTTCAATTAATTTTAAGAATTTAAATAATACAGAGTATTCTCTAAGCATATTAGAATTAAACTATAAATTAGTAACAAAAAATCTAGAATATATAAAATATTTTGAAATGCCACCAAAAAACTCTAGAACTGATAAATGAATTCAGTAAAGTAGCAGGATACAAAAAGAAATAAAAATGACAGTTATAAATAACCTAAATAACCCCTGGGTCAAAGAAAAAATCACAATGTAAATAGGATAATACTTTGAAATGAAGGAAATAAAAACAGAAAAGTGCTACAGCCAAGTTGTTTCTCTGAAAAGATAATTAAAATTGATAAACCTCAAGTAAGACTGATCAAGTAAAAGAGAGAAATAGATATTATAAATATCAGAAATGAAAGAGCATACATCACTCCAGATCCTACAGATATTAAACAGGATAATAAGAGAATGTTATGATCAATTTTCTATCAAAACATAAATTTATGTTACATGAATATAACATAAACTTATCAAAGACACAAATTTGAAAACTTACATAAGAATTTAAAAGTCTGAATAATTCTTTTATCTGTTAAAGGAGCTGAATTTGTAATAATTTTTTTTTTTACAAAGAAAATACCAAACATGCATGCTTTTACTATTTTTCCAAGGAAAAAATAATACCAATGTTACAAACTCTTTCAAAATAATAAGAATTCTATTTCAGGAAGCCAGAGTAACTCTGATACCAAAACTTGTCAAAGACATGACAAAAATAAAATTTAGAAATCAGTTTCCCTTATGAACATAGACACAAATATACTTAATAAAGTATTACTTATTAAATCTAATAACATATAAAAATAATAAATCATTACCACATAGGGTTTATCCTGGGAATAAAAGGTTGGCTTGACATTATAAAATCTATCTAGTAATTCATCATATTAACAGGATAAAGAAGAAAATCACATATAATTGCCACATGCACAAATTGTATTGAAGGGCCAAGACAGTGCATTAAGACAAGAAAATGAAATAAAAGGCAAAAAGATTGAAATAGGTCATCTCTATTCCAAATAACATGACTATTTAGCAAGAAAATCCTAAATAACAGAATACAAATTTTTAATATATAAAAATTAATTGTATTTTCATATACTAGAGTTAATAATTAAAAATGAAAATTTTAAAACTTTCATTTATAAGTAGTGTCAAAACACATAAATTACTTAGAAATAGGTTTAACAAAAGATGTGCAAGACCTTATACCTAAAACTACAAAACATAGCTAGAGACATTTAAAAAGACACAAATACATAGAGATATATGGTATGTTCATAAATTGGAAAATTCAATATTTGAATTTATCAGTTCTCCCTGTATTCATCTACAGATTCAACATGATAACAAGCATAAGCCCAGCATGTTTTTCTGTAGCAATTAACAACAAATTTTATAATTTATAAGGAAATGCAAAGCATTTAGAATATCCAAATAACTCTTTTTAGAAAGATCAAAGTTGGAGGAACTTACAATAATTAAGTCAGTGTGGTACTAACATGGGGCTGACAAATAGATTGATGAAACAAAATAGAGTCCATAAATATACTACAAATACACACCATAACCCTAAATTGTTTTAGATTGTACATCTAAATGTAAAAATAAAAAAAAACTGGCTTTTAGAATAAAAGATTTAAAAATACCATATAGAGTTAAAGTAGACAAAGATTTCTAAGACAGGACACAGAACACAATAACCATAAAATAAAAAAATAAAAAAATTGGAATTCATCAAAATTAAAATCCTATACTCATCTAAAATACCATTTAAAAAGTAACAGGAGAGCCAAAGGCTGTGAGAAAATATTCGTAAAACTTATCTGATAAATGGCTACCACTAGAGAATCTATAATAATAAAAGCATAATATGCTAATTAGACTGGACAGCCGAATGACCTTCCAGATGAAGCCGGGGCTGCAAGGGCTGAGCCCCTTGCACAAATTTTGTGCATCGAGCCTCTAGTGAAAAGATAAAATACCAATTTGAAAATAGGCAAAGAATGTGAACCCTTAACAAAAGAAGATACATAAATGGTCAATGAAAATGTGCTCAACATAATCAATAATCAGAAATGCAAATTAAAGCCGTAGCTGGTTTGGTTCAGTGGATAGAGCATCGGCCTGTGGACTGAAGGGTCCCAGGTTCGATACCAGCCAAGGGCACATGCCCAGGTTGTGGGCTCAATCCCTAGTAGAGGGTGTGCAGGAGGCAGCCGATCAATAAATCATTGATGTTTCTATCTCTCTCTCTCTCTCTCTCTCTCTCTCTCCCCCTTCCTCTCTAAAATCAATAAAAATATTTTTTAAAAAGAAATGCAAACTAAAGCTACAGTAAAACATCATTATATACCCCTAAGAAGAAGACTGAAAACACCAAATGTTGGCAAGGAGATGGAACAAACAGAACTTACATTGTTGGTGGGAGGTGTGATATGGTACAATAACCTTGGAAAAAAATCTGGGAGTTTCTTTTAAAATTAAACTCACACCTACCCTATTACTCAGCAATTCTACTCCTAAGTATTTACCCAAGAGAAATGAAAACATATGCCCATAAAAAGATGAGTATGCAAATAATCACAGCAGCTGATTCATAACAACTGTAAACTAGAAACACCCCAGGTATCCATCAGTAACAGAATGGAAAAGCAAACTTATTATAATACTGCTTAGCAATAAAAAGGAACAAACTACTTGTACATGCAATAATGCAGATAGATTTCAAAAATATTGGGCTTAAAGAAGCCTTGCACAAAAGAGTAAATATGACATAATTTCATTTATATCAAGTTCTGGAATAGGCAAAACTAATCTATGGTAAGAAAAAAAATCATAACAGTAGTTACCTCTTAGAACAAACAGGTAGAGGCAGCTAGGGACTGGGAAGGACCATGGAGGTAATGGTAATGTTCTATACCTCAACAGAGTTTTACAGGTGTATGCATTTGTTAAAACTCAGGGAAAGTACAGTTAAGATTTGTGCATTTCATTGTACATAATCTAACCTCAAAAGAAAAAAGTAAACAGTACTGAACTGGGGTTGATGTATGCATGCTTAATTACTTACAGGAAAGTATATTAATAACTATAATTTACTTTGAAATGCATCCAAAAATAGCATGGATTGATGAATGGACAAAGATAACTAGACATGTAATGAAAAATATATAATGAAATGTTACTGGTAAAATCTTGGTGGTGGATAAAAAACATCACTGTAAAATTATTTCAATATCGTTCTATGTTGAAATTTTTTCCAAAATGTTAAAACAAGCAAAAATTTTGAATGTGCATTCAATCTTTCCAAGAGAAAATTTTAACAAAATTTAGTTTGTATTTTGGGAGTGTAAGGAAACTTTTTGTGCTTACTGAACAACTGGTGTTTGATACATGCCCAAATTAAAGAGCAAAAATGTCTCCCAACACTAAAAAAGAATTTTAAAAGTCTATGGAAAGATACTTATCCTTTTCTCAAGAAAGAACACATTTTCCTCCTCTTTGAGTTGATTTATATTGTTATAATTTGTTTTCAGGGTGATAGCTCTAAATACTCTATGATTATAAATAATTACAATGTAATGTCCACATACCTTAAGGAAGTCAAGAACTCAAAAGTATTATTTAGTTTTATATAGGTCCTTTGTACATAGAATTGGGTGTTAAAAAATGATTTCTGATCATTTGTACTAACATAAAGTGCATTACAGGGAAACTAAAACATGAGACCTTTATAGTATTATAAGTATTTTCCTGCTTTGATTTACAAACACTAATTTTTAGTAGTATGTGTAGAAATGTGTGTGTCTTTGTATTATTTATATATTCTTTCATGTTTGCAAAGCTCTCAAGCATGATGAATGCTCTGCCAGGTTATACATTACCTCCAGTATAGGGTTTCCAGTTATAATACTTTCCACGGAAAGGCATATTGTCAAAGTCTGCACACTGTTTCTCTCGAAAATCTCGGGCCCCCAAAGGACATGGCTAAAATAAAATAAAATCATAAATGGTACGATTGTTGAAAAATTCCAAAACCAAGGGACAGTGTCCCTAAAATTAAAATTGCCTGAACTCCGACACATTAGCTCACTGCCTTACTCTCTGGAATATGCTCTACTCTTTTACAACCAGTATTCAGACTGAAGTGTCTGAATTGTAATCTTAGCCACAGAAGAAATAAATGAAGTCATTTAAACAAAGTGAAGTGTTAGACAGTTTCCATATAACTTTACTCTCAGATGCATGTCATAGTCCACTTTGCAATCGATCCATCAGGTATCTCCTTATAAGCACAAATAAAAACCAGGAGAAGAAACCAAAACACAAAATCTTTTTTGGTAGCAGTGTTTGAGGTCCAGTTGCCACAGCTACTCCCAGCTCTTTATTTTAAGGAATCAAGAGGCAGGTTTGTAACATGACATTCAGCACTATTAATTGTGGTTTGGATCCCGACTACTATAGCTGTTTACTGTCTAGCTCTGACAAAAACCATATTTTAAGACATGGGATGAACTGGGCAAAACGCTAGGCCTCAAGTTTAAACACCTTCCAATTCAAGGAATGTGGATTTATTAGGATTTACATTTCAACTTTAACATCACAGAAAATAAAATACTAATTTGGTTCAAAACATGTACATGTGTTGAGTGGGGGACAGAGAAGGATGTTGGGAAGGTGAAGAGAGAATTATTTGTCTTCAAAATTTGGAATGCCTCTTCTACCTGGATTTTTTACAGAGGAAAATCTTGCCAATCTAGTTAGGTCCAGATGCCGAATACCACAGGGCCATTCTAAATTCAATACTTAAGTTCATAAAGAATTAGAAGTATAACATCTCACAGTGTTTGAACAATATGACCTAATTTGATGTACCTTTTAGAGTTCTGCAGCTGTCGCACCTAAAACATGAAGCTACTGCTTTTGAAACACTGATCGAGAAACACTCACTTTAAATGTGGAAGAATGGAGCAAGTCATTAGATAAAATTATTAATTGTGAATAAATAATGAGTATGTTACAGATACTCTCCGATATCATTTTCAGGCTTTTTACCACCTTCCCTGGGATCTCTACATTTACTGTACTTTATACAGTTTTCTGATGGCAGTCCCTTGAAGCATGTGCAAAAATAATAGACCACAATGTGCAAATATCTGCATGGTCACCATTACTTCCCATTACTTCCTATATACTGTGGTTCAAATTACTAGCATATCAAGTCCAAAGCCTCAGATTCTGGAAATAGTGAGAGCAGGTCTACATTCTGTTATGGGCCCAGCATTTTAAAATATTTTTCTGCACATTAAAATATGACAGTGCAATGCCAAGCTTAATGTTTCTGCCTGCCAAATTACCATTTTTACCTGTCTTTTTTAAAAAAATGCAAACCAAGTATGAACCGTAGGCTACATAGTGCATCACACTGGAAAAACATGCTTCTGGTGTCTTGTTTCATAGGGTGCTCCTGCTTTCCTTTTCCAGCCATTCTCAGGGAACCTCACACAAGGACTGGGAGCTGACAGTGGCCTTGCCATGCAGCAAGACTATTTTTTAAGCAAATATTACCAATTTTTTAAAATACAAATAATTTTTAACTATAGGTACAAGTTTTCACATAAAACTTAAGTATTTGTAAAGCACCGACTACCTAAAAGTTCTCACGGCTTTCAACCTAGTTGGAGAAACAAGATGCAAACAGACAAACCACAGCACTGTTGCAGGCAGTACTTACAGGACGGCATGATGCAGGTTGCCTATAGGTGCTGTATGAAGGCAAACGGTCAATGTGTCATGTGACTAATCATAGGGAAACTTTTCCTCTGGAAGCAAACCTTGAGTGTATTATAATTATAACAAAAGTATTATGAAAACTTAATCTCTGTAACATTATAAGATATTGTAGGAATTGAGCTGGTTAAGCAAAAGGACTTTCGGGGTAGGGGTTGGGGGGACTATTAAGAATAAAGCCACGGAAAGCCATGGGGACAGGAAGGGAAAGGTCGTATGTTGGGAATTAGTTGGAAAAAGGCCATCCTAGATGAAACAAACTGTATGGAAGCACAAGAGCAGATGACATTTCACAGAAAAGCACTGGCACATGAAAAAGCCTCAAATTAACAAACTAAGGTATCGCGCTGGCCATTCACTTAAGAACAAAAACCCTATTCCTCATTATCTCGCGATGTCACTCCTAACTAGAAGAGAAAAGTTCCAATAGGAGGATATGGCTGTTTCGTGAAGCACTTGGATAATATTTTGTAAAATTTCTGATCCACTCTTTTCCTAGAACAACCACTCCAAGTGTCAGCATAATGAAAATATTAACAATGACAACAGCGACGTCGCATTTAGTGAGCACCTACCCTGGGGCACCCTGTTCAGAGGTCTCGAGATGTATTACCCATTGAATCTTTGTCTACACTCTTACGAGGTAGTTGTAATTCATAATCCCATTTTACAACCGAGTACTGGGTATAGAAAGGTTTGCTTAGTAATAGCTTCAGGGTGCAAGGACACCTCCTTCACCTGAGTGGCGCCTCCTCTGGACACTGTCTAAATGCTACAATAACAGTGTGAGGCTTTAGCTGTTAAGATACACAGAGACCTAACATGAGTAACTTGGGCTATGGACCTAGTCTTGTCATTTCCAGCTGTAAGTTTCTTATCTTCTCCAAGCTACTTTTTCCCCCCCTCATTTATAGAATAAGGGGGCCAATTCTTATAAAATAAGAATTTTGGAGTGAGACTATCCTGGATTCAATTCTAACTTTGTCATTTGTTTAATTCATGGCCTTGAGCAATGTACTTCATTTTCCAACCCTCATCTATAAACTAGTATTTACCTCCTACTTGAAGGTTCATGTAAAACGTTTAGCTCTGAACTTGGCACGTGGTAGGCTCTGAATAACTATTGGCAGCAGTGCTGGTTTTGGGTCAGGCATCCATATCCCATCCCTCATCTTCCCTGCTCTGCTCTATATTTCAGGGGAACAAACTCTGCAAGCTCCATATTCCAGGCTTCCGTGCCAGCTGACTTCTGGTTAGGTGCAGGCAATGAAAGGCACGCGTGGGAGAAGCCAGGGTATTTCTCTCGTTTCCTCTCTACCTCAGGAGGCATCGTAGGCAGATGCAGACTCTTTCTGTGGCTCTAACTTCAGGAAACAAAAGCCCCGCACCTCCACCCATGCTATGCTTCCAGCCTCTGGACTCGGATAAAACTACCTCCTTCTGAGTCTCCCTGGTAGGAGTGGTGGCATCTTCCTGCTGACCCTGACCTATGGGCTTGCAAGCCTCTTCAATTGCCGAGAAACCAATTATGTGCATTAAATTCCCTCTATTTAAATATTCTGAGTGATCTATATTATTATGGTTGTATCTTTATTGATACATACAACAATCAATAATGATGAAGAAGGAAGAGGAGGAAACTGGTAGGCTGAATACAGATATATTTCCATAGTTAATTGGTTAAGGGTATTAGAGGTTGGCAAACTTTCTCTGCAAAGAGAAACATCTTACCTAATAATAGACAAACATGTAAATTGACACCACCAGCCAATCAGGAGTGATATGCAAATTAACCCAACAAAGATCATGGTTAATTTGCATACACATGCACCAAGTGATGGGGGCAAACAGGATGCTTGCATCATCGCCATGGCAACGACACAGGCATTCTGCTCCACCCCCAGTCTCTCAGGGCCTCTAGGCAGCATGGGAAGGCGGGGCTAGAGCAGAAAGAGGCCTCCCAGCGGAAAGAAGCGGCTCCCGGGCCTGAGCGGAAAGGGGCTGGGCTGGAGTGGAAAGGCGGTGCCGGCAGCCAGGGAAAGGAAAGTCCATTCTAGCATGAATCTTCGTGCATCGGGCTTCTAGTAAATATTTTAGTTTTTGTGTTCCATACAGTATTGGTTGTGACTATTCAACTGTGCCATTATAATGTGAAAGAAGCCATAAACATATATGTAAATGGCCATGACTGTGTTCCAATGAAGTTTTATTTACAAAAAGAGGTGAGGGGCCAAATTTGGCCTAGGAAATAGATTTTGCCAGCCCCTGCTTTAGGTGTTAACATAACAGATACAATCTGTCTGGCAGCACTTTGCAGAAGAACCAAACTTGATTATTAACTTTTGAGTTAATACCAAATCATACACTTTTAAGAATTGATGTTAGAATATAATCTAATTTGTACACTGTGCTTAAATGTCCTCTATAATTATCCCCAAAGTGGTCACACAATCTGAATAAGCATCTACAGAAATATCAAGTACTTTTAAGACAACTACAATTATTATCAGGTTCTTCCTTACATTCAGCCAAAATCTGTCTTGCTCTTTTCTTCTGGATCCCTACTGAGCAAATCTAATCCCTAGCTAAAAGGTATCTAGACCTTAATGGATTTCCTAAGGGCACATCATAACTCATCATCAGCCCCCTTAAAACAAGCACCAAGAAGTGGCCTTTGTTTTGTTCAGCAAATGTATATAAAATGCTTACTATGTGTCACATATGATCCAGGCTCTGGATATGAGGCAATAAACAAAACAGATTAGGTCCCTGCTTTCATGGAGGTCATTGTAATGGAGTGAGAAAGAAGAAAAACAAAGCAGGTTAAGGAGATTGATAGTGAGGCGGAGGGAAGTTTTAAATAGTACAGTCAGAGAAATTCTCTCGGATAAGGTGGCACTGGAGCAGATTTAAAAGAAACTAAGGGAGTGATTATGTACACATCTGGGAAAAGAGTGCTCCCGGGAAACAGTAAATGCAAAGGCCCTGATGTTCACAGCCGCGCATGGAGGATGGGAGGGTCTAGGGAATTGTAGTAGACTTGGGGACTTGATCTCATGCTTTCTGGTTCTAGAATATATCGAGATAGTGTTCTGTTCTCCCGATTTCAATGTTTCCTTCACTGAATGCTATGAATTTGTATTGATTAGAAATAAGCTCAGTAGGAATTGTAGATGCTGGTTCCAAAGAAAGTGATCAAAGAAGAGTTAATTTCTTAAGAAAAGATTACATAAAATATATTTTTTTGGTTTTTGTTTAAAAAGAGTAGAGATTTTAAGGAGTAATGCTTTTTAAATTACTTTGGGATTATAAGTGCTGACACTATGCAGAAATCCTAACAGAGAACAATGGGCACAAGCAACAAATTCTTTCTGTAAAGCCTGACAGGTTTTCAGCCTCCTATGTTCACACTAATCAAGCATCCTCTCCTTTTAAAAAGCGACCAGCAGGGCCCCACATAAATCCAGAGAGCAAAGCTGCAGGTCTCAGCAACTTTTGATCTTAGTATTTTCAAAGAAATTTTTAAAATATTATCACTTTTAACACCATTTCTCAGAGATCTATGTTAAGTTAGCACATTCTACAGACTATCTTATGTTTCCAATTTTATTGATAGTTGAAAAGCATCTCCTTTAGACTTAATCCTTTTTTATTGGTAGATAAATCTAAAAAAGAATAATTCATTGGGGGCATAAAAGTTGCTATAGAAAGAAATCTTAGCTTCTGCTGACAAACCTTCCAGGGGTATTTCTACTACGGGGGTTCTAATCATGGTTTTGTCCTGAAGAATAGGGTGACCTTGCAAGTCCATAAATCCATGTGTGCCTTCTTTATTTTCATTTGCAAAACATACCCCAAAAGCCCATACCTTTAAGAGAAACGCAACCCAAAATATTTTGCAAATGAGGAAAATGCTGAAAATCCTGTACTGTGTCTTATGGGTAATAAAGAGTGAGAAGCAGGCTGAGAATGAAAACTCTTTTTCCCCTTTCCTTCCCCCTCTCCTCTTCCTAACGGAGATGGGCAGGGGGAAGATACCAGGATTCCTATGACTCAGGGAAAATTGCAAAATAAGCAATATTGGCATTTTGTTCTTCTACATTCTTTATGTCTTTCTCACCTTCTGTCTCCTTTTTCCTTTCTTGCTTTCACATCAAATGCAGTTTCACTTCTCCACTATTATACTAGAACAACCTTCTACACTTCCCAAATTTAATTCTCTTCTTCCTCTCCAGGATAGCAACATATTCTTAGCCAGTAATGCCCCATGAGTTGGGGAAGCATGAGTGGAGTTTGGATTCCAACCCTTGCTCTGTTGAGCAAGCCATGCACCTGACATAGGTCAATGAAGAAGGGACATAGTGTTCATTCACCCAGAGAGGCATCTTTTCCTAAATTACACAGAAAAAAATGCCACATGGGTTTAAAAAGGCCTTGCTTCCACACCCTCTCTTACAAGTTGCCAACAAAATTCCAGATTTCCTAGCTTTCAGGTACTGCCTGATTATCTCATTAAAGTAGTACATAAGGGCATTTCCAATGTTAAATTTTGTGTTCCATGCAAATAGTGAATCATTGCAACCCCAGTTTTGATCCAACCTTCTTATCTCTTGTCCCCCATGTAATTTCTGATATATTTTTTTTTGTAGTTTCACTTTTCATTTACTTTTAAAGAAAAACAAAAGCCTGATAAACCCGCATGGTCCAAACTTGAATCTAGCTGACATATTTGATGCGATAATCTTCTATGCAAATTTTCAAAATTAAAGTTAGTTCTAATGTACCTTGCAGAGTCCAAATTTAATTAAAATGCCATCTATCCATAACATAACCCTTTCCCCTAAGCCTATAAATATGTTAAGAAACAAACTTTTACTTGGTAATTTTTAAACATCTCTTTTAAGAACAAAATAAACAAGCAAGCTCTCTTTTGTGCTTAAACCTAGAACTTATTTTCAAAATTTGATGCACCCCATAAAATTTATACTTAAAGAAGAGTAATGACACTGGTCCTGTTATATTTTTACACATATAATAGTATATTGTATACAATATTTATGAAGATAAAGTGGCTGATACTAATTTGTTTTCTGATTATAACTTGGGACACAGTTACAAACTGTTAGTTAATGGATCCGCTCTGTACTTTGGCACCACACCTCTCCCTGGGGGGAAGGTTGGTAGTTTCAGGATGCTCTCAGCTCTCTGATTCGGATGCGGGGTAAGGTTAGACGGTCAGTGTCAAAAGTGACCAAACTCTTTCAGAGAAGCTTCCCTTGCAACACCCACCTCCCAGGGGCTCATTCTGTTAGGGGAGCTCTAGAACAGTACTCAGAAATTCTACCTTACTGAATCCCTTCCATGGTACTAGCCTGTTCTTTTAAAAAGACGTGTCCTTCCTCTTTATAAAAGTGATTTAAGGATTTAATGCATGTAAGTACTTTTTCATCTATAGAACATAAATGTAAATAATACTTAATGATGTACTCTGCATTGAGTACACATTAAGTATTAGGAGTAGCACTAGATAGCTTGCAAGTGTTCCTTCTTTTAATTCTCAAACAGCCCTGCAAGCTTGCTATAATCACACTCCATCCATACAGGAGTTCCCCAAAGTTTCCTGAGGTTAGGTGTCATGCCAAGGTCAAACAGCAACAAGTATTACAGTCAGGATTTCAGCTTAAGTCAATGGAAATACAAAGTCCATTCTTTTTCACTACAATCCTACCTTTAAATAAAGGCTATGCTTTTTCTGTGTACCACAACCAAGGCAATCATACCACTTAATGACCTTAAGCAATGGACTGAAGAAGAAAACAATTGCAGAATAACATACCTTTTAGCACAGCTTGACTGAGAAGAAACCCAGGTACCATACAATCTATGCTTAAATTCTAGAACAGACCACAGATGACCTGGAAAACTCACTTTGATTCTATAATTTTTTATAGTTTTGATGCATAAAATAAAGGAGGGAAGTGAAATGTTTAAGATACATGAATAAAATAACTTTCTATCTCAACCAAAGTGAAACTTGAATTTTCACCATAAGTTCTATCCTAATCACATTATCAGCAGATGCATAATGACAAATAATACCAAACAGGACAAACACAAGGATTTTCTTGGTTTTGGGAAATACCTAAGAAACACCAGGAAATTCTTTTTTTTTTTTTTAATTTCTTTATTGATTAAGGTGTCACATATTTGTCCTCATCCCCCCATTCCCATCCCACACCCCTCCCCACGGATGCCCCAACCCCCTGTTGAACTTAACCGTTGGATAGGCTCATATGCATGCACACAAGTCCTTTGGTTGATCTCTCCCCCCTCCTCCCAACCTCCCCTATCCTCCCTCTGAGGCCCGATAGTCCGATCGATGCCTCCTTGTTTCTGGTTCTGTTCTTGTTCCTCAGTCTATGTTGTTCATCATTTCACCTAGATGAGCGAGATCATATGTCACTAGATATATACTTATAAGAACTGAATGTGAGATGAGCAATAATAGTTATGCTGACAGGCAAATGAATCAGTCTGTAGTGAGTTTCTTTCTGGACCAACAGTTCTTTTGAGACCCAATTTCAATGTCCACCAGTTCCTTATGTGTACATGTCAGCACTGACCCCTCAGCTCTGGATGGTGGACAAATGGTGGTAACGGAGGTCCGACTCCCTCTGGTTTGGTCTCGGCCGGACCCAGGGGCACGGCTTCACCCGGACTAAGGGGCACGTGGCCTCACCCAGACCCAAGGGGTGCGTGGCCTCACCCGGGCCCGGGGCCCAGCCTCACCCGGATGGATCCAGGGGTACACGGCCTCACCCGGGCCCAGGGACCCGGCCTCATCCGGGTCCAGGGTCGCGTGGCCTCACCCGAACCCAGGGGCACGTGGCCTCACCCGGGCCCAGGGACCCAGCCTCATCCGGGTCCAGGGGCGCAAGGCCTCACCCGGACCCAGGGGCGCGTGGCCTCACCCGGGTCCAGGGACGCAAGGCCTCACCTGGTCCTAGGGGCGCGTGGCCTCACCCGGACCCAGGGGCGCGTGGCCTCACCCAGACCCAGGGGCGCGTGGCCTCACCAGGACCTAGGTGCGCGAGGCCTCACCCGGATCCAGGGACACATGGCAGGAAATTCTTGTTAAAAATGTAGAAAAGTCCTTTTCATAGTAATAGTTCTTCTTTAGGCTTTGATATAAAATTTGGCTTATAAACTTAACATAGCCATATTTTTCCTTCTTACAAAAAAAAATCAAGTTATCAAATATAAATTCTATTGAAAATAGTTATACTATGTCCACCAATGGTTACCCTGTTAGAACATTTTGCATGATAGTTTTAAGTCATTAGAATGAAAAATTGCTCAGGATGGCAGAAATGCCTGATTAATAGTCAAAATTTTGTATGCCAGTAAAAAGGAGATTCCATACAGATAATAATAAAAAATAAAATTTTGAGCCAACACCTTTCAGCAAATAATGTACAGATCTGGAGGCTTTATTTCTGTTAGTTAGTTCCTACCTTTACACATTTATAGAAACTGTCAGGACCTTATCAATCATTTATCTCTATGCCCAAAGAGGGGAACTATGTCCTTAACTAATGAATTCTTAGCATCAGTGCATCCATAAAATTCTGCTCTACAAACCCAAGTTCCCCATGGCCATACCTATGAGATTAGCTTATGATCTCAAATATCTACCCAATAAAAGAGTAACATGCTAATTGACTGTACCTCACGATGCCCACCAGCCAATCAGGAGTGAGTATGCAAATTAACCCAACAAAGATAGTGGGTTAATTTGCATACACAGGCGCTGAGTGGCCGGGGGTGGGGCGGGATGCCATGGAGATGACGCAGGCCTTCTGCACCACCCCAGCCACTCCAGGTCTCTGGGCAGCGTGGGAAAGTGGAAAGGCGGCTCCAGGCCGGAGCAGGAAGGTGGTACCGGTAGCCAGGGGAAGGAAGGCCCAATCTTGCACGAATCTTCGTGCATCGGGTCTCTAGTTCTATTATAATTTATGATTTAATGGTAAGACCAAATTTCATCCAATTCTCCTATGTGTCTTTAATAAATGTTCCTAGTTTCTCAGTAGTTTTAAAATGAAAAGCATATTCATTTGTTTCTGCCATAGCTATTGTCTTTACCTTCTAGTCTGTCCTGGAGACAAACCATCCTGTGCATGTCAAAAAAAGAGTCCTTGTTTAGATTCTTTTGAAGGCTTTTGAGCATGACCAGTGCTGATGCCCCTCTAATAGATCCTGCTGTAGATAATCAGCCTCAGTCTCGTGTGTGAATACTTTGGCTCTAGATTGGTTATGTTGCTGTTGGGAGTTGTCAGGCCAATTTTGCAGCTGGATACCCTTTCCTGATCTATTTTAGCATGGAGATATTTTTCTTTATAAGTTGCCTGTTCTATCTCCGTGGATCTCTTTCTTTGAAATTGGGGTAAGTGGAACAAGAACTAATGGGAACACTCACTCTTCCCTTCCTACCATTCATGTACCTTCCAAATGTCTGTGGTGAGACTAAAATTAGGGAGAACATGTGGCTATCTTTTTGTGCTTGCCACTTTTGTTTGGTCTACATTCCTTCTAGGTTATAATTTCTCCTGTAATCTAGGCAAACAAAGTACTGTTAACTTTGTGTGATTCAATGTGATTTACCACAGTGCAGGGATCCACATAGGAGGAGTATCAAATCTTCAAAATAGTAAAGTGTTACCTTGTGGATATAGCTCCTTTTGTCATAGCTACTAGATATTATGAATTCTAGAACAGATAGTGTTTGCATCTTAACTTGGGTAACTAGGAAACTCAGAGCAAAATTTGTGAACCACTTTGAGTAAGTGGAAAGATCTTTTGGTACACATTTAAGGTACTAACCCTAGCTTTATATTATTTTCTTTTCCCTGTGATTTTCTAATTTATTCTATTTTTCAGTTGTGATTTTAATGAAGTTAACTCAACTCCAGTATATGTGCTGCTGAAGTAAGCACAAGCTAACTCAACTCTAATCAGAGAGTTAGAACTAGTAATAATTATTATTATGTGTAAAAATATGAAAACTAAGCAGTAATCTATAATACCAGCTGGTCAATCACAGAAAGGAGAAGATCAAGACTCCTGTACTGTATTGGAAACTGTAAGTTATGTGGAATGGTTGCAAGATCTTAAAAGGAATGCAAATAGGATGGATCAAATACATGAGGGCATAAATGAGAAAGCACTGGGCAAGCCTCAAAGATTCAGGGCACTAAATAAAGAGCCCTGGCAGTCCTACTGCTTGACTGCCCGACATCATCTCATCCTGGACACTAATTTGAAAATGCTTCCACAATCACTTGAATTCATCCTTTATATTACCTCTCTTTAAATCTCAAGAAAAGATCTTGGATCACAAATGACGGAGCCCAAAATATTTATGCATTGTCTTCCATTTCTCGGCTGTCAAATTGATTTTAACTAATTGGAAAGTTTTCTCTCAGATCTTATTCACGGAGCCACCAAATATAATGTGCATAGTATTAAAATGTGTAAAACATGCACTAAGGCAGGCTGATCTGATAAAAGACAAGTACACTCTGTTGACTCCCTTAAATTAGAGTAGCTCATAACAGACATCCAGGCACTACAGAATAAAAGAACATTTAAGGCATTATACCTTTAGGAAAAAGTACAAATGTTAACTTACAGGACACAAACATAAAAGCCCTATAATTCTATAGAAACACCCATTCTATGTTAGCTGGAAAATACTGAAGTCTTGCTTGCATTATTTAATCTTAACTCTGATCAATCACCCTTCTGGTTTATTATTAAATTCTCTGTCCTATATGTAGTCTATAGAATAGAAAGTTTAACAATTTTTAAAATTATAAGTTTCTGCTCTAATAGGACACACACATTTTTGAAAAATCTCTTTCTGCAAAATTGCAAACTAAAAATATCAAGCCTAAAGGGAAAATAGCATTAGAGGGCAAACTAAAGACAAACCATCAACAATAAGAATTCTAAGAAAATACTAGCACAATTTTAAAAATACATGGCAGATTCTTAACAAAGAAATGCTGGAGTAAATATAGGATTTTATCTTATTAAAAAGGTGAAAAAGTTAATAAGGAAGGGTTGAGCTTGCTAGCTTGTAAGGACAAGAGGCCAATGTACAAAGAACAGGCAGAAACAACAATAAGGACTTGAACCACAGAGCATGTGGCCAACTGAGCCAAAAGAAGAATGTGGGATGAACGGTCATCATGTCCAGCACAAATTTCCTCTGTCTAACTATATCAATGTAATTTGACTTCAGCTGGTGTATTGCACAAAATATGGAACAAAATAATTCAATCATTTATGAGTTAATTTATGTTGCAGAAACAAGGCTGTAATAGACAGATTATACCTAAACTTTAAATTATCAAAGTGTTTCTAGATTATGTTGAAAAAATTGAAATTAAAAATGTCTTACCAAGCCAAGTCACTACTGAGGAGAACTGTCAGTATGGGGTGAAAAATATGGGTAAAATAATAGGTCTGGTAGATACTAAGTACTCAATAAATGTTAGCAGCAGCTACTACTATTACTTCTGTTGCTACTATCTCTACCAACACAGAAGTCCCCCTTTTCAACGATTTCAGTTACCCGAGATCAACCACAGTCTGAAAATATTAAATGGAAAATTCCAGAAGTAAACCATTCATAAGTTTTAAATTGCATTTAAATTCCCTTTAAATTTAAATTCTGTTCTAAGTAATGTGATGAAATCTCACACAATCCCAACTCCATCCCTTTGTCCAGCATGTCATCTCGCATCATCACAAGAAGAAAGGTGAGTATAGTACAATAAGATGTTTTGAGAAAGAGATATTTATGTAATTTTTATTGTAGTATATTGTTATAACTATTCTATTATTAGTTATTGTTGTTACTCATACTGTGCTTAATTTATAAGTTAAACTTGATTATAGGTATGTATGTAAGGGAGTGGGTGGAAGTATATATAGGGTTTGGTACAATCTGGGGTCTCAGGTGTCCCCTGGGGTCTTAGAATGTATCTTGCTCAGATAAGGAGGTACTATGGCAAAGACAGAAATTTAAAGAGCTCTGACACAGACACCTGTGGCATAACCAATATCTATTACTCTTTACTTTCTTGTTAACAGAGTTCTGATTTTTGCTCAGGAATCTACCTCTCAGGGAATGTGACCTTAACCCCATTAGAGGCATATCTGGATTAGACTAAACCAATTATAGTAATCTCATTCCTTTTGCCCATGGCTGGTTTAAGAGTAGGCATGTGGCCTCATATCCAATAAAACATGAAGAAAGTTAGCTAAGAGAGCAGGGGAGGAACTTTGGGGATATGACATGAACATTTTCAGTTGAATGATGGAGGCAAAAACCTGACAGGAGCAATTTTAGGAGAAAATGAGAAGAGGAATTAGGTACAGTAAGTATAGACAACACTTTTGAGGAATTTTGTTACAAAGGAAGAGAAGACGTGGGAAAATAACTGGCTGGCTTTTTGTTTTTTTCAAGATAGGAGAAATAACAATAGGTTTGTATGCTTACGGAAAAATCTAGAAGATGTTGGAAAATTATCTACATAATTATGGCATAACCAAGAATTAAAATAGGTATAGGGTTAGAGAGTGAAGATAGCGGGTAATGGTCTGATGACATGAAAGTAAAAGCTGTGGTTTTGTGTTTTTTGTTTAATTTATCTTTATTGTTGAAAGTATTACAGATGTCTCCCCTTTTTCCCCTTTGGCCCTCTGTACCCACCCCTGCCCCACCCCAGGCATTCATCACACTATTTTCTGTGTCTATGGGCTATGAATATATGTAAGTATGTTCTTCGGTTAATCTCTTCCCGCTCCTCCCTCCCTTCTCTCTGAGATTCAAGTCTGTTCCATGCCTCCATGTCTCTGGATCTATTTTGTTCATTAGATTCCACATATAAGTGAGATCATGTGATACTTGTCCTTCTTTGACTGGCTTATTTCGCTTTTTTTTAATCCTCACTGGAGGATATTTTTCCATTGATTTTTAGAGAGCATAGAAGAGAGAGGGAAAGACAGAGAGAAATATGGATGTGAGAGAAAACACATCGATTGGTTGCTTCCTATACAGGCCCCAACCAGGACTCAGGCTGGGGAGGAGCCTGAAACTGTGGTACATGCCCTTAATCAGAATTGAACCTGGGACCCTTCAGTCCACAGGCTGACGCTCTATCCCCTGAGCCAAACTGATTAGGGCATCACTTATTTCGTTTTATCTGGAAGAAGTAATGAGATATAAAGAAGATAGTCAACATACTTTCAAACCCAGTCATTCAAGAGCCCAGGGAAAAAACCAACTTTGAAGAGCTGCAGAAGAAGCAGTATCTCCAGAGGAGAGCCCATTTCCATTAGAACAAGGTGAAAGGAAGGAAAATTCAGAGAAGTTAGGAATTTTGCTGATGGTGGATCATGAATTCCTTAGGGCACAGAAGAGTTTCAGCAGCTGGCCAGGGGCAGGAAACAGAAGAGGGGATATGCAGAGCCTATGGGATTAGATGTGGGAGTCTAGGGCTTCTTGCAGTGGCAAATATGAAACAGGATAAAGAGCATAGTAATTGTGCTGGACTCAAGAAACATAACGATGGTAAAGTTGTGAGTGTTCGGGGGACCAGGGCAGTTCGGGGGCACAGGGTATTTCCTTCTAGGGCTGGTGCTCTTCCTCTTGACTCCTGTTGATGAACTCATAGACCTGAGGCTGATTCCCTTCATTATTAACAACTTTATAAAAATGAGTGTCACCATCACACATATGGATTTCTGATCAAAAAGCTTACAATTTTTAAAAATCTCCCTGCTCTGGGGGAAATGTAATTTTTCATAGCAGAGTTTGGTTTTACTTACATCTGTGTTACAGGAGCGATACCGTTTCCTTTCCCCAAGGCAGTACTTTCCACCTCCTGAAGGTCTGAAAACACATTTTGTTTAACATGTGAATATACTATATTTATCCACATAGAAAGTACATATAATGAATGATGAAAACATATTAACATTTACTTTAAGAAAATACAAAATTGGACATTTTACTAGTTATTTAAAAAATCATGCTGGGGACTGATAGTAATAATGATTATGATTGTTGAATGTTAAAATTAAGGCAATTTACTATGAGTAACTTTACAAGACTGTTAATTGTCATGATTTACATTAAGAAAATGCAATTAAATCAATGTATTTTCTAATTATCATAGTAAAGAGGTGATTAGTTCAATTTGAGGTTCCAGCTTAAAATTCAGTTATTTATAATGAAAAGCCACTTGAATCATATTCAACAAACCCATCATCCGATGCTATTTGTTCACCAAGTTGGGAACGAAAAGTTTGATTTTTTTCCAGACTGAAAACAGGAGAGGAAACTAAATGACTCTCTGGAAATAGTTTCAGTTCCAAGTAAATAATGCAGAAATGAATTTCTATCTCATTTCAAATATACAGTTTTAAAAAGTTAAATCTAAACATCAAATGTGTTTGCATTATATAAATACTTTAAATAATACTCAAATTAATGAAAACGTAAGATGTCAAGTATTTTATTTCCATCAATTAATTTTTATAATATTAAACATTAGGGAGAGCCATGTGCTATTATTTGAATACTATTTTTGAAAGCTAACTTGTTCTTTTAAAAGAGGTCCTGTCATGCTCTTAAATATCTGGGTATATTATTGATTATTATAGGGCTTTATAATTTTGGTTATTATTCTACAGTAGCCTATAGTTGAACTTAGGTTAATTATTCTGTACTTGTTTTAAAAATAGCAAAGTCTAAATTACAACTTTGGTTTACTGAAATCAATGGGATAATTTAAGTGACAATTTTGAATACGTTTTGAATGCCAGTGAATGGTGACTCTAAGCATGGAAAACAAATGGCCCAGCTTGAACCAGCTTGGGAAAAATGGGTCGGTCAGACAAAAACTAAGTAATAGGGATGGTGGTAGCATGGCTGGTTTATGCGTAGGTGACAGTGAGTGAGCTCTGTTTAGCAGAAGGGTAAAAACAGATAGAAAATGGGAGAATGGAAACACAGAACTAATATCCAGGGAAACGATTTCAAGCTAAAAAGAGAAGAAAAGAGACATTTAGAGAGAGGAGCCAAAGAGAGGGATTCTGAGTTACAATGAGGGAAAAATAAATATAGACCATCTTTTACCCCAGAAAGAGGAAAACAGCAGAAGTGATATATCATCACCTGGTTCTGCACCAAAATATGCGTTGGGAAAGAAGGCCATCAACCTGAGCTCTAGACAAAAATGTGAGCCCTGACCTGCTGTGGCTGCTAAGGAGCAGTTCAGTCTCCAGAGGGGCAGGAAAGACCATCCACCTGCAATGGGCAGTCTCCAGAGGGGCAGAGGAACCGTCCACCTACAATGGGCAGTGGTGGGAGGGAGAAGCAATACCACAGCAAAGAATACTGATGGGGCTGGCCTTCCGCCAGAGGGGCTCCGGCTGGAGAAAAAGATGGTGGGAGAGGAGCAGTCTGACCTGCATAAAACAGCCATGGGGAGAAAAGTGGTGGCAACTCCGGAAGATGATTAATGGGGGGCATGTGAAAGGAAACTATTTTAACACATGGGCAGTATTCTTTTCATTGTGATTTGTGATGCGAATCAAGGCATTTTAACCCTTGAAGGGCTCTCATTGGTCCTTTTAATACTACTGTAGCAGTAATAATTTTATGTGACATGTGAAAAGACCTTAGGTTTCCTGGGAATAATGGTACTGTAGCTAAGACCAGACCTGGATTCATCCATAATTCAGTAGTTTTTGGAAGAGGAAATCTATCTGATTATTAGTAGATTAAGAAGTCTGGCTCTACCTGGGGTAGATACACAATGCTTGTCTTTTTCCCCTTTCTTTTATTTTTAGTCACATAGGAAGGGGCGAGGAAGAAAAAGGAAAGTCTGTCTAACAAGGCTCCACCGCTCTCCTTGCCTAGTGCTTGTTCTGAAGACAAGCAGTTGGCTCGGGAGTGAAACGTTTTTACAGATAACATGTGAAACCACAGCTTTGAATCATTTCCAACTGTGTCTTTTTGTTGGCTGCGGCTTACTTTAGCTACTTACGCTGGACTGTCACAGCGTCTTACGGATGAGGAGACGCCGCCCCCGCAGGTCCTGCTGCACTTTCCCCACAGTGACCAGGAACCCCAGCCCCCTTCTACGCTCGGGTGCGAAGTGCCAAAAGCAACACAATCTCCATGATAGCACCACTGCAAGATTGCACAGAAAACACAGAATTAGCTTTTAGGCAGATACAGTTATCAGGACAGAAATACACAAAGTTCAGGCAATGACCAATTACAGGCATTAGCATTCTCCCAATAGATAACATAGTTCTTTAACGGTGTTTACACATTGGTGATGGTGCGTGTGATTTGCAAATTATCTTTAGCTAGGCAATGATTGCAAAATCTCTAACATGTACCAGGAGTCTAAAAAACTTGAGTCTATTTCTCTTCCCTTACTATTTCACCTACTCCAGACTTTTCGTGTTTCTCATTATGGAGACCTCAAAAGTCTTTTTTAGATATTCTAGTATTAAAAAATTTTTTTCTTTATATCCCACTATTATTAGACTCATGGAATGATAACGCAATATGGAAAGTTCCCCAGTAAGGAATTTTTATGATGGTAATTGCTTTTTCTTAGAAAGAAAGAAAGAAAGAAAGAAAGAAAGAAAGAAAGAAAGAAAGAAAGAAAGAAAAAAGAAAAGAAAAGGCTGGTTGAGGCTACAATAGTAAAAGAATGTGTTGTGGCATTTCATCTACACGAGTACTGCAGACATAATAAAAGTAATGCCAAGACACTAGGGACTGGGTACAAAAAAACCCTTATGTACACCGACCAGCCATGTGCATAGCCCCTGCACGAACATGTGTATTGGAATTCTTCTCAGCTTTACTCTCTGCAATAAACCACACATACTGCACATAAGTAGAAAGCCAGGAATAATTTATCGAGATGCAGACATCAAATAATCAGCTCATAACTCTAACATGATAAATCTTACTTGCAGAATATGGTAAAAAGGAAAGCCTTTTAAACAACAACAAGCATTTCTAGGCTTTTATCGGTGCATTTTTGTGAATTGCCATCAAACATTGACAAACCATACTGATGCTATGAAAAGTCATTTGTTTACATGAATAACAACAGGCAACATCAGAGTTGAGTAACTGTCAGCAATGTTAGCTAGCTAAATAAAAATTCAGCCTTATATTAAAACATAAAGGGATTAGGATATGTGATGCTTAAATAATAATCATTGTGTAATACTAATTATATATATCCAGAATTTTTTCACTTTTCACCTTTTTCACTGCTACCAATGGCAAATGGAATAGCTTCTTACCTGGTCCCCCTACTTCCATTTTTTCCTACCTATAACCAATCTGTTCTCCAGTAAGCACTCAGAGAGATCTTTTTAAAAAACATATTATCACGTCATGTCTCTTTTCTGCTTAAGAGACTCTGGTCAGCTGTGGCCTATGGGAACCAGCCCTGCCTCCTTCTCCAGCCTTACTCTCTCTCACACATTGCTCCAGACACACCAGCCTTCCTTCCTTTCCTCAAACACTAAGCCTGTTCCCTCCATAAAGGCACTTGCATCTGCTGGTCCTTCTGGGAATACTCTTCTCACAATTCCTTATATCGCTATGTTCTCTTCATTCAGTCCCAGGTCAAGTGTCATTTCAACAGAGAGCTCTTTCCTTGATTGGCCACCCTTATTCCAAAGTGCAACTCCAGGATGTAATAGTTTTAGTTCACACTACTTTAATTACCCTGTTTATTTTTCGAATTACTCCATTATTGTCTGTCTCCTCTCGTTAGTATGTAAAAACCTTAATGTGACAAGTGTGGCTATTTAAATTTAAATTAATTAAAAATTCAGTCCCTTGGACCCACTAGCTACATTCCAGGGCTTCACAGCCACATGTGTGGCAACGATGTTGGGCAGAGCAGATCCAGCACGTCTGTCACCACAGAATGTTCTATCTAGGACAGTGCTGAGCATGTAGTAGATAAGCAACAAAAATCCACTGACTGGCCGAAACCGGTTTGGCTCGGTGGATAGAACGTCGGTCTGCGGACTGAAAGGTCCCAGGTTCGATTCCGGTCAAGGGCATGTACATTGGTTGTGGGCACATCCCCGGTGCGGGGTGTGCAGGAGGCAGCTGGTCGATGTTTCTCTCTCATCGATGTTTCTAGCTCTCTATCCCTTTCCCTTCCTCTCTGTAAAAAAATCAATAAAAAATATATTTTAAAAAAAATAAAAAATAAATCCACTGACTGAATAACAACGTTAGTTCAGTTTTAGAATTCTGTGTTCTGTTTTGGTTGCTACATGTCAGGAAGGAACTGGAACTACTGGAGGGCAAAGAGAGTCAAATTCACCTTTCTTTCCCTGGTAGTTAGCACTGAGTAAATGTTTTAGTAGTTGTGACAACATAAAAGACTTTTTAGAGAAGTGCTAAGCAATTGTCATTTGTCCATAAAAAAATTAGGCAAGAAGAATTCAAATTTTGGTTGGCTATAAGGCAGAACATTCTGAGCCTTAACCTATTAGATATTAAAGACATTAAAAAAGATTATGAGTTTTGACAATGAAAATTACCCTGAAAAAAAAAACAAAACCCATCTGTCCAAAAAGATGAAGCAGAGGTTGCTGGCTGAACCGATATAATACAGTATCAGCTCTGGGAGTAGGACTACTGACAATGTACACTGGAGAGGTAGAGCATGTTCCAGCTGCCAGCTTACAGCTTACCTAATTGATCTTACAGACCAATCATTTGTATTATGATATGCCACCAATTATGCTAGACCTTCACCTATATAAAAGTCACAACATTAGGCCAAATAATCTCTGGTTTTACATTTTTGTTATTAGAAGTACCTGTGTGTAGGAACATCTAAGCCTGTACCTATTTTTTTCTCTGAGAATGACTGAACAAAGTAGTATTGACCAGCAATGACTGATTTGGGCCATGGTTTCAATTAATGTCAACACTTTTAAAAACTCCAACTCTTAAAATTTGTCTATTTTTTTTTCAAGTTGGAAATCTAGCATTATTGATTTCAAATAACATTAAAGCTTGAGTTTACATTTTATAAAAGCACAGAGTTCTAAAGCTCAAAAGAACTTAGCATTCATGAGATCTAAGCACTTCATTTTTCAGATGAGGAAACCAGAGTCTACAGGCAGGTTGACTTGCCCAACATCACTTAGAAAAGAAGGAATTATCTGTCCAAAAATACACAAAAATCAGTTTGTGTGTGTGTGTGTGTGTGTGTGTGTGTGTGTGTGTGTGTGTGTGTCGGGGGCCCCCGGTTGGGGAAGGGGGAAATCTATTGGAGGTGTAGAATTCTATATTTGAAAACATTAAATAATATTCCACTATATTTTACTGAACTGTTTTTTACTACATGAAGTACAAAATAACACAAGAGACTGAAAATAAAAAAATCCACTTAGCTATAAGTGAACAGCCACATGTTATTTCAGACCTCCTTGGGTACTCTTATAATTGGTAAAGAAAAAAAATCACTTTCTGCATTTCCAGGGGCTAAAGGAATTGTGAAAGACATAAGAAAGATGTAGGTTCCAAAGTATTTAATAACATTGTTATACGTTTCCTGGAGACTCACAAAGTGTAGGACAGGAAAAGAAGTCACACAAATGATTTTGTTTTCCTTTTAAAACCTATCCTTAAGGTAAAAGATAAATACAATATTCAGCTTATAAAATGTTACTCCATTCTCATGATTATTTCACATTTACACAGTATTTCATAACTGGTTTGCTAGAACCTTTTACTGCATAAATTCATCCTATTGATTGAATTATAACATAATAGACAATTATATCAGATAGTTAAATAACAAAGATTAATGGGTTAAAAAAAGAAGGATTCATCTATAATGATAAAAGCGTACCGGTGATATGCTAATTAGACTGGATGGCCTTCTAGATATCCTTCCTTCCAGACAAAGCCTCAGTGGGTGGGGGCCGCAGCAGAGGCCCCCCGCCATGGCAGCAGTGGGTGGGGGGACAAGGCCAAGGCCCTTGCACGAATTTCGTGCATCGGGCCTCTAGTAATAATAATAATAATATAAGTATCATTCATCTACAAATTGACAAGAGACTACTGTCTAGTTTAATAACTAATTAACAACTTTGTTAACTAGTCAACATGTTAACAACTTCAGTCTGTCTAGGGACAACTTCACTGTGTGTAGTCTGTGTTACAGACCTGAATTCTCATTCAAACAGTATCTTTGGTTTAAAGCAAGTCATTTATTTATTTTCTTTAGTTTCCCTAACTATGAAATGGGGACTAACTTTAGTTTTCTATTCCAATATGGCTTGGATTAGGACAACTTTAGACATTGTTTCTGTGCAGACATACCTTCAAAGAAGTTAAAAACACATCAAAGGCCCTGACTGGTTTGGCTCAGTGGATAGAGCATTGGCCTGCAGACTGAAGGGTCCCAGGTTCGATTCCAGTCAAGGGCATGTACCTTGGTTGCGGGCACAACCCCAGTGGGGTTGTGCAGGAGGCAGCTGATCGATGTTTCTCTCTCATCGATGTTTCTAACTCTCTATCCCTCTCCCTTCCTCTCTGTAAAAAATTAATAAAATATATTTAAAAAAAAAAAAAAACATCAAAGGACTTGTTTGACTTTTCGTGTTTTGTTTAGCTTCCCCCCACCTTGTATTTATAGGAAGAGATCTCTTTGGAATTCTTGCTACTTCCCTCCTCTGGTAGTAGCAAGTATCTTGATGTAGCACTTGCTTTTAAGAGAAGAAACTTATCTAACTTAATAATAACAACTGCTTTAAGAAATCCATAGGAAACTTCATATGGATAAAGTTATTTGAGCTAATTTTCTAGATAATTACATGAATCAATATATACTGATTTAATGTAAGTCACAAGTATAATTAGATTATACTAAGTAAAGCAACCTGAAGTATATAAATCCTATAAGCACATAAGGTGAAAATTTTTGAGTGTTGTCTTTTCTATTTTTATCCTTTTTTTTTTTTCTTTGCCTGAAGTTGCCAAACCTTTACAAGCTCTATTTTCAAAGCCAAAGAATTTTACTTCTTTTCTTAAAAGAAAAGAGTGAAATCTTCATATGGGAATCTTTATTCTCTAAGATTATATCTAATCTAGTGATGTATTCTAAATATCAGTCATATTAATTCAGCCCATATTATCCAGATAAATAATTTTGCCTTCTTTTTGCTAATTCAAGTGTGTTTAACAAGGTTTAGAAAGGTAAAAGTGAAACTATCACATTCCAAGAATAAATTCTCAGATTGTTCAAGAATTCCTGCTTTTCACATTCCTTCAAAGTAAAACAAATATATTTAAAAATGATCTAGAAAGACAATATACTCCAGTGAAGCTTTAAAAATTTTCCTAAGAAATAATTATTAAACAACATCTCTTGCTGAATTTCATAATCCACATCAGGAAATTGTTTTCAAGCAAGATACATTATAAATTTAAAAATCTAAATTTGAGATTTTTTCAGAATTCCACAAAAATTTTTTCAAGATGAGTATACTTTTAAAATGTTTTTTTTTTAAATATTGAAAACATACATATTTTTTAACTAGAGTCACTAGGATGTGATTATAGATCTTGTACCATAGCCAGCACTGGGTCTAGCCAGCATCTGGAATGAGAGATCTCTAAGGAAATCCTAAGATTTTAAAGCAAGGGATATTGGTGATTCAATATAGAATGTTCTTCCCAAGTTAGAAAAGTTAAAAGTTGAAGCACAGCACTATTAAAAGCCTTATCTTTCCACTCTCCAGGTGCAGGAATTCTGAAGCTTATTCCAGCCCAAATTCTAAATCAGAACTTGTCATCCCATGCTATGGAAATTTCTAGAGCAATTTAAGAGCTAGTTTGGGACCCAGTTGAAACATGTTATATTCTACTCTAAGATCTAAGGCTGCAAATGTCCTATTATATAGCAATGCTTTCGAAGGGTCTATAATAATCCTAGTCTAAGCCAGCCCTGTGTTTCCCATACAAAGATACTAAGAACCGATGTCATATATATATGTAAGTCTAAATGCTGGGCTATATCTCTAACTGGATCTTGTAGAATCATCAAATCAATCTTTTGGAAATAAACCAAGTATTCTAAACCTTCTTTGTGGTCACAATCAGAGCTTGCAAGGATTGGGTTTTCATTATCATTGATATCCTGTTCCATAACAATGCCCATACTGCTATCAAAGTTTTTACAGTCTAAATCTTTGTTTACTATTTCATCAAATGTGGCATCCCTCCAATGCCTGTCCAAAGTGCTATTGCTGATGCCATGTCTAAAGAAAAATTTTTGGGTTAAAGTTATATTGATTTATTTGTAGGCGTTTGACCCATGGACACACAGTACCAACTAGCGCACTGTCTGGGCTCATCAAATTTCCTCCTTTGGTTAATGCTACTGTCCCTAAGCACATCCATTCAGACCATATGGTTCTTATTCAATCCTTGAATGGCTTATTCAGGCAAACATCCAATGGCTGTAATAGCGATGTCAGACCCCCCAGGACTCACGCAAAGATCAGTTTTTAATTTTTTGGCCATATTTCTTACTCCATCTGCTAAATGTGCATGGAACAGTTCCCATACTTACATGGAACATTTGTGGAACTGCGCCTCGGGCAGGGATCCCATATCTTTTGCAGCCAGAGTTTGACAAGATCATTGTGGATCCAGTCCTCTGGATATGTCTATGCTATCACTTAAGCAATCCTTCTCCCCTCACCATTTAAAACAAATTATTCAAAAAACTATGAGCAGCTTTGGTTTTATCCTGCTGGCTAGACAGGATGTAGGTTCTTTCTTGTTTCTTCTGATGAGAGTACTTTTGAAATTTAGAGTTAAAATCAGAAGTCGTGTATATTCCATTCATGTTTCTGAGGAACACAAATTTATCCTTATACTCTCTGATGCTTGCTACTGCCAGGTAAGATAATCTGACAAAGAATTTTCTGCCCCACAATCATCTAAGGTTGGCAAATAATAACCAAAAGTGACGATGATGCTCTAGTAATATATACTAGTACCTTCCTTCTCCAGAAAACCATAAAAAGTTCACTGAGATAGTATCTCATTTCATCCTCACAACATTTCTTTTTTTATTTTTTAATATATTTTGTTGATTTTTTACAGAGAAGAAGGTAGAGGGATAGAGAATTAGAAACATCGATGAGAGAGAAACACCGATCAGCTGCCTCCTGCACACCCCCTATTGGGGATGTGCCCGCAACCAAGGTACATGCCCTTGACCGGAATCGAACCTGGTACCCTTCAGTCCCCAGGCCGACGCTCTATCCACTGAGCCAAACCGGTCAGGGCCGTCCTCACAACATTTCTATGAAATAGGTAGAAATAGGTTACCTCTCATTTTTAAAATGGAGCTTCGTTATTTTGCCAATTGTAACACAATCATATAGTCTTAGCTAATGTTCTGCCTTCAGTGCCTTCCTATTGTGATTCCTGAGATAAGACGCTGTTACAGGTAAGTAAGTAAAAACCCCACTTAGAATTAAAGAATAGAATACATTGTGACTACCAATCTCAAGCTCAGTGACTCGTTTTATTCCCATGACAATGAAAATTTGCTTTTTTCTCTACAAAATTTCCTATCTAACGGTAATGTGAACTCAGAGGCAAGACAGAGGGGCACAGTTTCCAACTTTGGAATTAGTAAGACCTGGGTTGGAATCTCGCCCTGCCATTAAATTGCTGTGTAATCTTAGGCTTTCAAGTTTAAGTTTCCTCATCTGTAAAATGGAAATAAAACAACTTCTACCTCATAGGACTTTGTCACTATTAAACAGAACAAATATGTGCCTGGCACAGTGTAAGTACTTTAAAAATATTCAGTATCACCATCATCATTATTGGTAATGCCAACTATTTTTTAATTTAAAAAAAATCTTTATTGTTGAAAGTATTACACAGGTTCTTCCCACCGCCCCACCCCCACTAACCTCTTCCAGACTGCTCCCAATGCTAACTATTTTCAGATGGCAAGGACACAGACTGTCCACACAAAGTTGACCTGACCAACTGAAAATTCCACTTTGATTTTTGTCCCTAGCTCTTTTTTGCATGGTTGTTTTGAGTCAAAATGCTGAGCTCTGGTTTAATTTCCAGATAGATATAACCCTAGAAGGAAAACCTGCAATTTGGCAACAATAAACACTTTTCTTTTAAGGAGAAAAAAATAACTTAAATCACCACCAACAAAACTTGTAAAAAGATATGACAAAGGCAGTTACTAAAAAATAAGTTAAGAACGGCTGAGCTCAAATGACTAGTCCTTTGTTGTTTTTTTCTCCTTAAAAACGTAGGTGGACCTAGTTCTTTAAAAACCTCTTCAAAAATTCAAAGTTAATGATAGGAAGATATTCAAGGTCTTCTCCTAGAGTGCTGTCCTTTTTCTTTCTAGGAGTCTACATGTGTTTGTTTTCATTCATTCATTCGTTTTAAGACTTAGCACCATTCCTAAAGCTGTCTACTGACCTTTCATATCCCTGGAACAACTGTTAAGATTTTTGTTTGGCAGAATAATTTTAGATGGTGAAATCCAACATACTGACTTTATCAAACTAAACTCTAATGTTGGGAATATAAATGACCTCTTGGTACACAAGCTTTGCTACACTTACAAGGTTCTCAAATAGTTTTTCATGGAGTTCAAGATGTTCTGTTGAAGTACATTAGAAGCTGACAGGGTAAGGAGTCAGGTAAGGGATTCTTTTAACCAGATAATTGTCACTTTTAAAATGTATACATCAGAATTATGTAGACTTCATTTGAAAAAAAAAAAGGGGGGCTAGGAATAAAAAAGATGAAAACCAACCTAAACTAAAAATGTGAATCTTTAGAAATCAAATATATTTTTTCCATTTTGCTCACTTTTTATCTGTACTCATTCTTATTTATGCTTAGAAGAATAATTCCCTTCTACTTATTTATCTAAATTTAAATTAAATACATTAGCTTTAATATTATTGAGTGTCATCTAAATATTCCTCAAAGTTGTCTGAAATTTTCAAGAAATATATGTCTATCACATATACTATACACATAATTGTAAAATATGACATTTGAGGATCCTGCAATTAAGCACAAATGATAAGACATTAAATATGTGTTTACTGTGTAAGTGATTGGTAGGGTTGAACTATGTGTTCTCAAATAGCCACTACTTGTGATTTACTCATTTGGAGTGATTATATAATTTATAGAATGCTTTAGGAGAGCTCTGAGGTATTTAAAATAATGAATTTTTTATGCTGTATGTTAAAAAATAAAGTTGAATAAAAAGAGCCATCAGGCTTAGTGACAGTATTATTCCAAGCAAATAGAAACTGTGGCCCATGGACTGGATTATAAGAATAACAATCAATGGCAAATAAAGAAACAGATTCTCACTGTGACTTCCCCCCTTACAGTTGTGTATTTCTTCTAAGTACAGATTGATTTAAATTGCTACTTGTCGTTGACAAGAATTGTTGGTTCCAAAATAAACCTAGACTATTGTTTGAAGAATGTGGTTCCTAATATTTTCTATTACTCCAAAAATAAAAAAAAAAAAGAAGGAATTTTTGGTAGTGTGCGAAGGTCTTTGTATTTTTATTGGCTACTTACATAGTCTCAAAAAAAAGATCCTTAATCCTTTAAAAATGACCTAATCAATTCATACATTTAGCATAATTTACCAACATTTCCAAACGCAGCATGGAAAAGCCATCACCATGGCACTAGGTCATGGGTCCTGAATGAAGCCGTCAGCAAGGATTAATAAACTGTGACAGCTGCCCAAAAGCTTTCCTTCTTTTTACTTAAACATCAGATTGCAAGCTGAAATCCAGCGTGATCTTTGTTGAAACTAGCCCAACTAACATGGAAGAAGTCAGAACTGAGAATAGATGACACTAGTAGTTATTATTGCAAACTCAGTCCATAGCCATAAACTCTAGAATTTGCATAATTAGAAATTCCTAAAGAACTTCAGGAATAGCATAAATGATTCCTATCTGTTTCAATAACTTCTAATAATATTTTTGAAAACTATTCTGATGAAACTAAAATTACTTTGTTCCAATTTCTATGCTCAATAAATTAAGTATTCTTCAATTATTAGCCCTTTCATATTGCAATTTAAAAGTGACTCTAATTAAAACTATAGTTATAAAATATCTTGGGATCACATAATTTTCCTGGAAATTAGTTACCAGAAAAAACCCCCAAACACATGACTAAGCATACTCTATTATGTAGAATTGTTATTAGACATTTTCTACACAAATATAACAACCAAAAATACTTACAGAAAGGTGAAACTGGCCCAGAAAATATTGTTTATTGTAATTTTCTAAACAATGATTATATATAGATATAATATTTTGACAATCAATTCACTAGACTAGAAGTGTATTATTTTCTCAAGTACATTTTAATTAATATGCACGATTTCCTAACGATAGTAGCAGAATATCAACACCAAACATTTATCAAATAGTTAAAACATTTGAGCTTACCCCCTTTTCAATATGCGCAGTTTGACAAAATGTTCCCTCAGCTGGAGGAATACTGTTGGTGACACAGCGGTTGCTTTGGCTGAGACACCAGAGCTCTCTACACACTTCCTAGGAAAGAAGGCAAAAGCAAGTTTATCAGAAGTAAAGACTAGGATCATGTCCACTCTTCCATAAAATACACCCGCAGACATGCAGCATTGTTTGTTTCTTGCTGGTGCTGACACATCAAAGTGAGGATTTTGGAGGAGGCTCTTATGGAAGGTGGGTTATCCATTGTGCAGAATCATGTAAATGTTTGTCTTTAAAACTCTCATTTTAGTGGATAAAGTATATCTTAGTTTTTAATATTGATTAAGCTCTTTTAAAAATAATGTATAGAAATTCCATTAACAGGGAAGTGTAGGGGGAAAGAATGAATATGTAGAAAGGGAATATACGCTTAATACTCTCAAGTATAGACAAAAGAACAAACTTACCAATTACTAATAGAGTGGTGCTAGGTATTTGACTTCTTAGATCTACTGTAATATTCAAGTAAAGATCATTTTAAGAAGAAAATAGAGACCATAGGCATGGGCAGGGAATAATTTCTAAAATTCAAAGTTGCCTAAAGAACAATCTAGCAATGTTATTTGCAGTTCATCAATGTAGTCTACCACCTTCGTGAAAGGGAAATTTGATTTTGAACAAATGCTGCTACTTATTTAACTGGCATTTCTATAATTGACATAGTTCAGATGTTGTTTGGAGCTGTCTTCTTTATTATGGTTTTTCATTGTCCTACATTATTATGGGAAAATTACAACACTTATTCTAATATCAGCAATATAAAAGACCTCATTTGGTCCACACACTATCAGATTTTAAAACAAGCTGTTCAACATCTACTTGAATAAAGTGTTTTAAATAAAAGCCAAAAAAGCTTATTTTGAAGAAACTGAAAATTTTCAGTTTCTCTTTATATATGATCATCAACTAGCATCATTAATGATATTGCAAGTTTTTAATTTAAACTAGATCCACTGAGTATAAAATATCTTTTTGTAATAAAAAACATTAATCTGGAATGCAAAGATAAACTTATACATAACATTCACTTCTATTGTTATTATTCCCCAACTACTCTTTAAACTCTCAAAACTTCAATCACATATCACAAGACAAAAAAATTTTGTAACCATGTATGGTGATGTGAACTAAGTGTGATGATCACAAGATATCCAAATATTGAATCATTATATTGTACACCTTAAACAAACATAGTATATATCAATTTTATCTCAATTTTAAAAAATGTTTAAAAGAACTACTGTCATGTTAACACAATTCAGAAATAAAGCGCTAACAGTGAATTAACTCAAAAGTTTCTAGAAAATGGGCATGCTCCACAGGGTAAAGCAAACTGAAGGAATCTCTTCGGGTCCTTCCCTAGCATGCTCCTTCAAGCCCTCTGACCAGGCATTCCAGATTAATGCATTTTTATTGCTTTCTGCTGAAAGGTGATAAATGCATTCTGTGAGAAACGTAGCATTCTGCAAAATCATTTATGAACAAAAGAGGGTTTATGGGGGGAAAAGGAGTTAGAGGAGACCACTTAAAACCTATATAACTTAGTAGCCACTAAGCAAACAAAAACATCTACAGTAAACATGTGGACACTTAAATCTCTGCTGGCATTTGTTCCCCACATCCCAAGCAGTTGCTCCTTTGTAGTCTTAACCCTGTGGCTTGTGATGCTTCCTTCTTAGAGAGATACGTCTTTGAGGGTATCTGCCTCTAACAGAGACCACTTTCATAAAAATTAAGACTTAGATTCAGAGTATAACTTTTTATTGTAACTATATAAAATGATCGATGTTAACTAAACCCACTGTAGTAGTCATTTCACAATATACGTAAATCAAACCATTATGCTGTACAGTTTGCAGGCGTCCTCAAACTACGGCCCGCGGGCCACATGCGGGTGTTTTTGCCGTTTTGTTTTTTTACTTCAAAATAAGATATGTGCAGTGTGCATAGGAATTTGTTCATAGTTTTTTTTTAAACTATAGTCCGACCCTCCAACGGTCTGAAGGACAGTGAACTGGCCCCCTGTTTAAAAAGTTTGAGGACCCCTGCCTTAAACATACATAGTGATGTATGTCTGTTATTTCTCAATCAAACTGGAAAAAAGAAAATATAAATAAAAGCTAAGAGGGAGCCGATTTCAGGTCAATGTATAAAAATATCTTCTAAAAGTCAGAGCTGAACAGTGATGAAATAAAACCACATCTGCCCTCATTGGAGAAGCTCCAGGATATACTTCATGCCCCGTAGCAGGAATGTTTCAGGCAGGAAAATAAATGAAAGTAACTCACACTTTATCAGGGGATACTGTCAACTACTGTTGTAGGCATATTTATATTTGTATCTCATTTAATCATCACGAAAATCTGTTTAGAAAGTGTGAGAAACTTTATAGTTTCAGAGAGATTTAGCAACTTGCTTCAATCCTAATTAAATCTAGATCTGAATCAGGCCTGGCTAATATCAATGTCCAAAATATCCCTAAACAACTAAGCCACTTTCTTATTTCTCTTAAATATATCAGAATTACCTGATATTCAGAAAATAACTCTGTAAAAAACTGAACTAGAGCTGCTTTGATCAAAATAGAATAATTGAATTATTTTATAGTCAAAGGCCCTTTCAAAACAATAAAAGAAATTAGAATTATGTTCTCTAAAATTTCCATCCTTTTCATGTAATTATAGCTGTAAAAGATACTAAAAAGTAAGGGGGGAACGCCCTTTTATTTACTTGAGAAAACTAAAATAAGCCATTTACAAAACGGGGAGAGAAATATCACAAAAGTGCAAAAACATTTTATATTTATTATATCATTAAGGAAGTAAAATAGAATCTGAAGAGAAAATGGCATCTTTATTGCTAGATTTTTTTTTAATTTTTACATTTTAAACAACTGTACAGATTATAAAAGTGATACAAATTTTCTGCCCTTGGAAATCCTAAACCCTATGCCATTTTGGGTCCTTGGCTGTGGATATGAAACATCCTCTTTGTCCTCATTACCCTATCAGTAACATCTCTCAACAGCTGTTTGCAATAAAGGGTCTTGATGGCCAAGGGGGAGAGCAGAGCCCTGAAGAGGTCAAGAAGGAGCATCAATGATTAGAAAGGTTACTTATCAATGTATCACACAAAAGAAAATTGAAAACCAACATATGGTGACCCCATGGCCTGGCTCCAGGTGTTTAGTAGCCATCTGAAGAAAGAGAATAATGTACCCTTATTTCAGCTTTAAATAGGTTAATCCTGTTATGTGGGTAATTGAAGTGCAAGAGAGTTTAGAAGAGCAGTGTGTGTGTCTGTGTGTGTGTGTGTTAAACAAAAACTAATTTGGATAAATAACTAATCATCAATTTGAAGGGGTTAAAAATGATTTAAAAAAAATACCTCTAAGAAGCAAACCCAGAGTGAAAACTACTGAATTTTAAGTATACAAGTGATTATGAACCTATGATTTTTGGCTTGAATTTTAGGGGAAAAATATAAATTAAATCAATTTCTTATCTAGTATATGTTTGGTAAATATACATATTTGGACTCCAAAAGAAAATTGAGGTGCTAAAATAAGTCCATGTCTTTTATTCCCTAAATCCATACCAGACCACACTGTAGAATAGTTACACCGTCTTACAATCTCCAAGCAAAGTGATTTTACAATCTCCCTCAGTGCAAAATTCCAATTTTAATCACTTGAAATTGTTCCTACTATCTAACCTACAACCTTCCAGCTATAATAATTAAGGCCACTGTGTTTTTTAATGCTCTTGGTAGAGAAGGAGAACAATTTGTTACCAGCAACCAAACTATAATAATAAATGTTCTGAAGTCTTAAGATGGTTTTGAGGCCAACATTTAGCTTTCTTTTTTACAGGATACTCAAATTTAATTTCTTTAAACTTCCCTTATATGTACTTCTAAGTATTTCACTGAGATTGAAGGATGAATCAGTGTGACCCTTAAAATATCTTTGTATGCTCCCAAACGTACAGATGGTTCAGATTCTCCTAAAGCACTACCAGCAAGCAGCTATACAGAGATGGTACCATGGATGACAGATATTCATAGAGGAAAGCAAACATGATTGAATGTCCGTCATGTGCGGATAAATAAAAAGAACTTTGCATGCTTATCATACTCTTTTGCTGTCTGAAGTTTACAACAACTTGGCTGCCATTCACTGGAAAAAGTCTCTAAATAAAATCTACTGATGGTCAATTAGCTAATGGTAAGCAGTCTTGCTATTAAAAAATATTCCTTCAAAAATTATCTTGTTCCATAGTGAAACCATATATTAGATCAAATGTTCCCATTTATGCTTCAGAATATATGGTCTATTAATAAAACATGGTTCAGTTCTACATTAAAGTAAGCAACAACAACCCACTATTTGCATTTATGTGCTAACTCTTAAATTTATGTAAACAGTAACAAACGTCATAGATGATAATAATTCCCCATAAATTCAGATTAGTTACCTTATCTATAAAACATTATAAAATAATTACAATTTTAATCAAAGCAGTCTGAAGTTCCTCACAAAAAAGACTATGTAAATATCATTTATAAACTATATGTCATTTATAAATTACTATATTATACAACTCTGCATATTGTGCTATACAGTTTTGGTCTTTGCATTTATAGCCATTACAATCTCCTCATACTTGTTTAAGATTGTAAATGTTAATATCTTTTCATTTTCCAATTTTATTTGATATCTATTACAAAAGTCTATAATTGCATAGAGAAAAAGAATCTAAAAGCTGAGTATAAGGAACATAACTGAAAATACACAATTTCTCAATTACTATTTATCTCACTTCATATCAACTAATCTGAAATAAATGAGATATACATATATAGAGAGAGATAGGCTAATCAGGACAATTTTTTTATTAGTTCACTGAAGAAAAAGTACATCCATATATCCTGTAGAACTGGTAATACAAATTATCTAATATGGAAATACTAGAGGCCTGGCGCATGAACTTCATGCGCGGGTACGGTCCCTAGGCCTGGCCTGCGATCAGGGCCATCTTCCCCAGCTGCCTGCAGCTGGCCCAGCCCCCTGCCACCACCCACCCCCAGTTCCCCATTTTCCATCAGGTGATTGGAGCCAGCAGGCCGGGAAACAGCCCAAGAGGTGGTAAGTGTGCCTTATAGTGACTGGTCCAGCGGTCATTCTGCTGTTAGGGTCAATTTGCATATTACCTTTTTATTATATAGGATATATTGTAGAGTTAAAACCCAATTTCCAATTGAAAAACTAAATTAACTATTTCACTTGCTAACACAGAAAAGAGAGACCATAAATAAGAATAATTAACAAAATCTATAATCTTATTTGATCATGAGTTTCAACCTACTAAACTACAAGTATATACAAAGACTGGGATTAAAGTTTCTGAGGGAAAAAGCAACTCAAGAAAAAAGGAACTAAAACCATAAAGAAATAAGAATAGAGAACTCTACAGCAGAGAGAGACAAGAAAGGTCAATGTTTTACTCAAGACTATTGCACACAATCTTTAAATCTAGTGCACAAAATGTGCTGTCAAAGCTGACCATGAATCATAATAGGATTTTCACCCAAGGGAGATTTTAAAAATCACTTTCCTTTGTACTGTACCTAGAGAAATAATTGGTGCAGTACAGCATATATTGTTTCATCTTAACTATGTGAAAACGTAATTATTTTTATTATTGCTTTTTAAAAGGCATTTTTAAACACTATTTGCATAAAAATAGAAACCAAGTCTTTAAACTTATTTCTCACTCCTGAATATTTTTGGACAACTTATTTAAATTTCTATTTTTTCTTTCAACATGCTTGCCCAGCTGGCATGGCTCAGTGGTTGAGCGTTGACCTATGACCCAGGAGATCACGGTTCGATTCCTTGGTCAGGGCACATGCCTGAGTTGTGGGCTTGATCCTTGGTCGGGAGTGTACAGGAGGCAGCCAATCAATGATTCTCTCTCATCACTGATGTTTCTAGCTCTCTCTCCCTCAACCTCCCTCTCTGAAATCAATACAAATACATTTTTAAAAACATGCTTATAATGTGTACCGACTATAAACATGTCCCCATCCTAGACACCAAAATCTTTCTCTATGAAACTCAAGAAGAATTTTGTATTCATTTTTCTGAGCTAGACACAGACTTCTTTAGGCAGTCACGGAGAGTCAATCATATCTTTTTTCCCACAAAAATTTTCCTTGTTTCTCTATTTGGGTTAGCGTCATCTTGTCCCACATGGTTGTGTTAGAATGTGGGCAGTGGACTGAAGCAACTTGAAATGACTCAGTACTAGAATATATAAAGTAAAGGCTTCTCCTAGCCAATATAAAAATGCCCTTAATGCAATTATTAGAGTACCAGAAAAGGTGAGGGTGAGGGAGAGGTTTCAAAGCCATAACATTTCTTAAGATAAACTTCAGTTGACATCATAAGCTTAGGACTTAAAGAAGAAATACAATAAAAATTACAAAAGACATTTGAAAATTGTTTAATTTAGGATTATGCAAACATTTAGAAATAGATATTATACCAATTTCAGGAAAAGAGCAGTATCAAAGGCAATATTTGCATTAACAATGTTACCAGAGGTAAAGTATATTCATCAAAACTCCATTCTAACATTTGTATCATGAAAGATCACAGAGAAACAACTAAACATAAGGATTGAGACTTCTTACCCCAAATTTACACTGGCGGGATCCTTCTCCATACTGGTAACGACATTGCTCATCAGCAACATACACCTGACCTGGGGCCACAGTTGGGTAAATAAATTCACGCCTGGGAGGCTCATTATTAAGGCAAGTGCCACGGCCTGAACTGTTCAACACAAAGGATCAAAGAAGATTAGGTACACTATGGACCATTTCAATCACAATTATGAAACCAGGTATTGAGCTCTTTGTTTTAATAACTTGATGCATGAAAAACAATACTTCCTACCAAGAAATAATCACATGGCAAAATAACTTTACTGAAACCTGAATAAGAGTTCCAATCTTTTTTCCAGCACCAAGACATAATAAAAGTATCTCAGACAACAATCTGAAAATGTCATGTTGGCCTTAAAACAGATTTAAACTAATTTCTGAAGGAATCAAAACAGAATTTCATGTTGCTGTAAGTTTCTTGTTTGCTTTCAGTGAAAATATAACCACATCTGGTAGTAGAATTAAAAACATAAAATGTGGGGGGGAAATTGTGGTTGTAACCCTTAAAGACTTAATCTATATATTTCCACCTTGGGCAGAACAATATATGACATGTCCAAAGGTTCTTGAAATATTTCAATAATAAACGGGCTGAATGACAGATGAGGCTAAGATCCAAAGTTCTCCTCTCAAGTATATTACAAGTGTTTAGTCTCTCAAAAATTTCATATTTCATTTAGGGTCATCAGAGTTAAGAAAGGGAATGTTCTCCTCTCTATATAATTTCTGCTTTTCAAAGTGTGCTTGCACTCAAACATAATATTTTAATTCAGTGGAACAAATAACATAAAGATTGCCAAAAACCAGACAGAATACCTTAGTTTAAGGAGCTTTATACTTTGCTAAATATAATTGTTCATTTTATTTAGTCAGTGTGCATAAAATAGGACAGATGCTTTTGTACTTTCATTTCACATGTAAGTTAGAATTTTTAAAGAATTCCTATGCCAACATTTAAAAATTTTTTCCAACATTCCTGTCAATTGTGCCAGCACTTGTGTTTTTTTCCCCAAAATCTTTTCCATCTGCTTTGCCAAAGGAAAATAATTTCACAAGTATAAGTTCTTCAACTATTATTTAGGACAGTACAATTTTTCATTTATAGATAAGTAAAAAAGAAACATGCATAATAATGAGTTTGATATTTGCTTAAAATTTTATCACAGTCTTAAAATGTAAAAGTTAATTTGCTATATACAAACATATTTGCACTGCAGCAAATTAATACCTTTTAAAAATTGAAACTTACTATTCATAAGGTGATAGATTAAAAGATCCAAGGCTGGTAGTGTGGGGGGCTCCAAAGGACAGAATACTGTTTTCTTTACACATTTTTCCTTTCATTTATGACCTTCTTGATTAATTTTTAATCAATAAAATATTTAGATGGAATATTCAGTATGGTACTAATATAGAGGGATTTTACTATTGGCTATTACAATCAATTCACTTGTCACTGCTCAAGGTTTCTATCTAACAGAGAACAACTTTTTTTTTTCCCAGCTACCCAGTTTTCACGACAGAACGCTTTTTATTTGTTTTTTGTACTTTTAGAAATGGCTGTGTATTTCAGTAAGATAATTATTTTTTATTAATTTTAGAAACAGCAAGTTCTTTTTATTTTATAATATAAAACATCTTTAATCTATATGCATATGCAAATTTTAGGCAAATGTAATTCTACTAGTAAATTCAAATTTTTATACTAAGGTTAATGATAAAAAGGTCAATGCGAAAAATATAATAAACGAAGATGTACCATTTTGATAACATGCAATAGTTATTAGATTATTGGATTAGTTGCTTAATTCCTTAATTTTCTTTAAAAAAATATCAGTTTCATCTCTGCAACAAAATTATAAAAGTCTTGATGAAAGGAGTTAAATATGTAATAAAAATAAGTTATCAAGTTAAGTACTACTATAGATCAATGGAGAAAATTTAAGTACTGAAGTACTTAAGTACAGGGTTCTACAGGTAAATACATAAAGCAGAAAGTATAATTATATATTCACCTAAGTATATAATATGTAATCACCTACATGGCACCAATTAAAAATCTATTTCAAAAATTTATACATAATTACTTTTAGGAATACAGAAAATTAAGCAAAAATATTTATAGGAACAATTATGTGGACCCCAAAAGTTTAAGCCAAGATACGATGAGGAAAAAATTCCTTCCCTGATAGAATACTAAAAATTGACTTAATCCAGGAGGAAGTGACAATACTTATTCCTTTAAAGTTCTTGTTCTTGGGTATTAATGGGTCTTCCAATCATGGTTCCTGCTCTTTAAAAACACCAAATGCAGAGACCATTGCCAGGGCCTCCAGACAATGAAGAATGCCATGCACTGCGGTCACTGTGGCCAAATTCTTCTCAGTCAGTGTATCCCAAACTGGATTTGTGTTTCAGTTCTTTGGAATAACCTATTCCTATGTATTAAAGTGGTCTCATTAAATATCTACACAAGTCTTGTTCTCCGTTTCCAGTATGTTTTACAGAAGAATAAAATAACATATAAAACAAAATATAAGCAAAAAATCATATAAATCCTTAAGAATGAACATGCATATATAGGAACATGACATCAACAAGGCCTTTTGAGATGGGTTTGGTGACATTTGTACAAATCACCAATGTTTGCAAGTCAAGTGTCATACCTATTATTATTGGCTCCAGGAAAGCAAGTATGGGACAAGGCTGATTTAAAGTGTTTCTATATACTACATGGTTTCCTCCTAGTAACCATATCTGTTATATATTATATAATAAAATCTTGCTTAAAGTATTTGGGGGATGGTGTCATTTTCATATTTTAATTCTTAACTGAGGGTTAAGTGACAAAAATACTTTTGCATAAGGTTACTAATGTTTATCTGCTACTTTCCTGTTAATTTCAAGTAGAGATTTATATTAACCCTGAAAGTGCTTTTCTTTATTTATTTTTAAATTACCAAGTAGTATATCCCAATTAGACCTCTCATGTCCCTCAGGAAGTAACTAATATTATGATTGTTTAATAATAATTTCCTTCATTTTATTAGTAGTTTTACCTCCCAATATTCAGCTGCCTGATTTTGGAGTCTGTATGATAGGAGTCATATTGTAGGTTTTCCTTTGTGACTTTATTCTTTCACTCAGTACTAGGAATGTGGGACATATCCATATTGATGTGTAGAACTATAACCTGTCCATTTATATTGTTCTTTGACATTCCATTTAAGACTATGCCACAAATATCAAATGAGCATGTGAATTATTTCTAATTTCTGGAAATTGCAAATTATGCAGATAAGAATATTTTTGTACAGGTCTCCTGGGACAAATATTTTCTCTTAAAAATATTACAGATGAGATTTTTGTTTATATTTTATAATTATTTCCTTTTAACAAAGTGGAAATTATGAGTAATTTTTATTTAATCCAGGGTTCTAGCTCATCAGTTCAATCACACAATTCTTATGATGATGAACCTAGTATTAATTATGCTACTACTAACAAAATAATAACAGTGGTAATATTACATATAATATTTTCTCGTCAAATAGCACTTTTAAACATAGTTTGTGTTTTAGTGACATATGAGAATTTTTCCACTCAGAAAACATAAACCTCGCTCACTCATCATTAAAAAAATGAAGGATACTGTTAGTAGTTTCCATCTGAGATGTTAATGCAACTTACTATTGTTAAGTATAATATACATGTGTCCAGAGCAAAAGAATAAACTTAAAAAGTAGAATTGTGATTATTTCCCTAGCAGCATATATTTCATAACTAAAAGCCCAATCCTAGTTAAAATATACAGCAATATAGATAACTATTGAATTCACAGACTCTGCTTTTGTTTATGCTTCTAAGACAAGGCAAAAAAAAAAAATGTGTATCAGTTTGAAGAACATGCTTTTTCCTTGACTATGAAATTCTTAGTAAATCAAAGTATATTTACATTTCCAGAAATCCTCGCAGCATGATAGCGAAGTCATATTTTATGTATTCTACTTCTAATTTAGAGAAGTCTTATTTACATAGCTCAAAAGTTAGCCTTGAAAATAGGAACATGAGCCAGAGTTGAGTCTTCAACTAAAATTTACAGACCCTTACATAAAATATGCACTTTTGGCTTTGTTTCCAGAACACATGAGGACATACCCCTAATTGTAATTGTAGATTTATTTTTCACTTCAACAATTATACGATAAAGCAGTGGTTGGCAAACTGCTTTGCTGCTCTATTGACTAATGAGTTTGCCGACCACTGCGATAAAGTACCTTCAGTCTATAGTACAGTGGGTCAATCTAAAAAATAAATCTTTCTATATAACTCTGTACATATCTTAACAGTCTGAACAACAACAACAAAAAGTTAACATAATAATGCCCTCAGGTATTATTTTCCACAGAATTGTGCTCATATATCTAAATTAAGTAAAAATGAAGTAAGTTGGTATCACCTACAAGTGAAGTTTCTTACCTACTATGTTCTCATAAACTGCACTACCAGTCTTCACAAAACTAACCATACATTTCATCCTAAAATGATTTACTTTAAGTCAGACCTTTCTTGTCCTCTGGATGAGAGGGGTGCTTGAACAAAACTGAACTTGAAGCTTCCGATATGCAAACACAGCATCAATAACGGTTCACTAAGTTATGCTCTCTTTTTCTCCATATGTAATTAGAACTTATCGATGATATTTATGGGTTTGAGTGAAGTCCCCCAAACGTGTCAGAAACATGGAAGGAGGAGAAACCTGTTTTTCTAAGCTGTTCCATGGATTCCATGTAAAAAAAGAGATCCCATCTATAAAACTGTTTTCCGTCTAATAGATCATTGACATTAACCTTCCAAGTAAATACTATAGAAGAAATCTGAGTGCCTTAGTCATCCTGTTCATCTCATGTCACTTCTCTTGAAGCTCTACACTCACTTTTCTTCCTAGCTCACCTTCAACGGTAATGTTGCCTTTCCTTTTCAGCTTCCATCCTTTCTGTGAAAATGGATAGTCTCTATTTAATTTGTAACTATAGGAGATTTTTGCTATGGATCTTTGACAGTGCAAACAATATAACAGACTTTAAATTAAATAGAGCACGTTGATTCACAGAGGCTTCAGAATTTTTAAACACTATATGAAATTACTCTGTACTACCACTAAGTGGTGGAAAATATATGGGGGGAGGGGGGACAGAAAAAGGAAAAAAAAAAAACTAAACTAAATGATTTCTGCCTGCCTTCCACTGCCTGGTAAATTAGCCCAGTGTCATCAGTGAGAGTGAGTCATGATACCAGGTTCATCTTTCTCCACTTTCTAAGTCAATAAATAAATAAATAAGTCCCGCAGGCAGATAGGAAGGACACTACCTGCAAAGCCGTCGGCGAAAACATCAGAAGCTGGCATAACACGTCCATTCTAACGGAAATAGGTTCTTTATTACTTAATCAGGACGGCTTCTGGGCGATTCATGAACCACTTATTGAATCACCGAGTTTAAGAAATCTGAAAAAAAATATTGGGAGTTGGTAAACACCATCTCCTGATTGATCAGTAGCACGTAGTGTTTGACACAAGAGACTTTTTACTATATTGGCATTTAAAGGCCATGGAATGGTTTTCTGTTGAATATAGTGAATAGTGAATCTATAAATCATAGAAAGCTCATTGTTAAAATCCACCATCTTTGGCCTATACAGTTACTAAGTAGAGAAAGGTATGCATTTTGTTGGCTGGGCTACAGTTCCTAAACAATTCATCTTTACAGATTTCTTTTTCTTGAGAGGAGAAACTGAAATAAAATGTTATGAGTCTTTTTGAGCCAACTATAAAACATAAATGTAACCTCAATCCCTGATCAAAATATCACTGGATTTTAAAAAATATCACACATAGCTGCTAAAGCAATTAAGTCCACTACATTAATAAAAAGGAACAAAGAAATTCAAGAAAGTTACTATTATGTCTTTGTGCTCCAGTAAACTGACCTTTTTAAAGGGCTTTGTATTTTAAAAATCTTGACTGCTTAGTCAGATTATGATCAAGGTTGTTTAGTTTATTATTAAAGAGGGGTGGGGGGAGCCAACTTTCCCCAAATTGCTACCCATTGTCTTTTACATCTGTCTCTCACAAATGGCTTTAATTTTGTGAGTATCCCCAGGAGAATGCACAACAGAAATATTTTTATAAAATACAGGATAAATAAGCCCATCAGAACCCTGACAATACTAATCATGCTTACACATACAAAATGCAAAGAGAAAATAAGGCTTAAATAATGCTCTTTGTATTAATTCTTTTAATTAATTCAATGAGACACTTTCTTGCAATTAATAAGAATTTTACATTTCTCACCAAACCAGTGGTGATTTCTTAACTATATTTTATCAACAATTTTGGGATTTCCTTTTGGAGTGTTTTAATAGCCTTAATACTATTTCAACTGGGTAGGTGCTGGCAAGAAATGAAACCTGGTCCTTGTATTTAGTATGCATACAGAGATGGTCTAGCAAAGGGCTGTGCAATAGAAACAGAAAAGAGGAGCAAAAAAAAAAATTGTACTTGAAAAGAACAAGAGGAGGGAAGCCTTTGAAAATGCACAGGAATACTGAGCATGTTATATAGTTTGTCTTTCTGGTGACAGATACTAAGATTCCATTAGAAAAACATGAGCCAAGTCAAGGGAGAAATGGCAGATCTGGCTTGATTTCTGGGAAGAGCAGATTTTCAACAATGTTTAAATTTAGGTAATATGATCTCATTTTTAAAAAATCTTGGAAAATAATATTGCTAGTGCGTTGTGGAAAAAAAAAAAAAAAACTACCAAAAGATGTCAAACAAATTCTATGTGGTCTATGGTCTATGGTCTACCTTTATAGCCCTTTACCCAGTTTTGGCACCAGGCAAGCACAGTGTTAAAATGGTCTATTATTAGGATTAAAAATTGTTAGGTTATGCAGCACTACCTTCTAAGTGAATTCCCTTAATTTCATTATTATATTAGTTAATTCAAAAGAGCCCATTTTAAGCATTTATCTTTTGATCTTTGAGTAAAGCACTGTATTAGGTATTTTTAAATCTCTTGTTGAGGCTTTCTAAAAACTAAGTATTTATAAGTTTTCAGAATATTATCAGAACATTCCCAGGTATGAATCAAAACTTAAACGAACTTACTAGTAGGTTATCCTACATAACCTATCTGAATTTTTTAAAATGTTACACTATCACCATGTTAATGTAAACTTTGAAGGGAAAAATTTTTAAAAAGAATTTTTAAATTCTGTTTAAATAATCACCTGTGCTTTATAAAGTATGACTCACCTTTTCACAGAGTATTTAATCTCTTCTCCCCAAGGGAAAAAAAATGGCACAAAATTATTGAAGGTAATGACAGAGCCATAGAGCTTAAAACCTTGATATCATTTAAAATAGTAATATTTACCACTTGATGAATGTCTCTTAAGTGTTTTAATACATTTTAGCATTATACATAATTATATACATAATAACCTGATGTTGTATATATTATTAACTAAACTCATTTAAGAAATGAGGATCTGAAGATTATAAAGCTGAAGTAACATGCCCAAGGTCACACAGTTAGAAAATGAGACCTAAGTCTATTAGCTTACAGAGTTCAATACTGAAGCCCAGTGTGCAGGTGAAATATGGAGAACACCTGCCTTCCTATTAGCTAATTTATATTCTTCACAGTTTAGTAACCAAACTCTTGAACTACACATTAAAAGACCAAGAAAGAAGGTCCCAAACTGTAGGAAAGATGTGTTTCTAAATAAATTTTCAAGCTTGGCCAGTGTGGCTCAGTGGTTGAGAGTCGACCTATGAACCAGGAGATCACGTGTTGATCCCCAGTAGGGGTCATGCAGGAGGCAGCCGATCAATGATTCTCTCTCTTCATTTATGTTTCTACTCTCTCTTCCTCTCTGCAACCCATAAAAATATATTTTAAAATAAATTTTCAAAGACAAATTTTCAACTTTTCATTTTTATTTCCTGGGTGTTTGATTTTTTGTTGTTGTTACTATTAGATACTATGACATTCTTATAGAACTCAGGTTGTTGTTTTTTTTCACCAGTAAAATGAAATGTATAATCACTGAATTAAAGTTTGAACTATGCTCTATTAAATTGTGTAAATCTACATTTTTTCTGACTTTGCTTCCCATTTAGTGAACATTTCTAACACTCATATCATCAACCCCACTTAAATCCTTGCTTCAGTTCCTCTAATCTATTCTGTAAGTTCTGTTTGAGTATGAAGGAAAATATTTGCCACAATGATATACTGAAGTACTTTTGGAACCGCCTGAAATATCGCTGGGCCCTATAAAAGGTACTCATTATGCAAAGTTTGAAGCACCACATATTAGGCTTCTATCAATGGCTTACTTCTAGAGCAATTCATCATCACTCTCCAGAGATTACTTACTCTAGAAAGCTGGTGATATAGTCTCGACTGCAGGAAGACCAGGAAAAAGGATTGGTATTTGCAGTAATGTGAGCTGCCATAAGTTTTGCTGTTTCATGACCTTTCGTCCCACAAGGATTTCCAAGTCCATCATGGTTCATACCAAAACTGTTTTAACAAGGAAGAAACATAAAAGAAATAAGAAAAAATAAAACAAACCCCAATACATCCTTTATTTTCTTATTTGATCGTGTATTAGTTTTATTAAAACATGCCTTCCATAACAGTAGACTAGATCCTATAAGAAAATATAAGTTTAAAGTTAAAGAGACTAAGGAATAAGTCAATGATATATTTCCAAATCTCTTTAAATTTATCATATAATCTCAAATGTTATCTCTTCTAGAACAGATACAGAATATGTATTAATTCTCAATTTATAGATGAAAAAACAAATTTAGTAAAAATACAAGACCTATTAATGATCACACAGTGTAGGAATTGTTAGCAGAACCTGCCTTTTAAGATGCTAGAGTTCATACTACTTCACTATGAATCAGAAGGGAATTATAAAAAGACTAGAGGCCCAGTGCATGATTAAATCATGCACATGTAGGGTCCCCTACACGCTTTTGCTTTCGATCGCGGGGGATCTGGGTGCCTGTCCACTGGTGCACCAGGCCTCTCAGAAGCCTCCGGCGCACCGGAGGCTTCTGAAAGGCCTGGTGCCGGAGCGGACAGGCACCCAGCTCCCCCGCTTTTGATGGTCCACGGCGGGACGGGAGCTCGCTGCCCCAGAGGCCCCTTCTGTGCTGCAGCACAGCAATGGCGCAGATGCTGGCCCAATCGGCCACCCCGGCCACACCGAGTCCCGCCCCCCCCACGCCTCCTGGCCAATCATGGGCATAGCGAAGGTATGGTCAATTTGCATATTTGTCTATTATTAGGTCGGACGGTTTTGACCCATTGAGTCCTAGGTTACAGGCCAAACACAAAGTCCTTTTTCTTACTAATATAAATAAGAAAGAACTAAATACATAGACAATTTATATTGGTATGTGTTTTCAAAACACATTTTGAAAATTCTTGACATATTGAATGATTATGGAGATAAAGTTTTTCTTTATTAACATATCCCTTTATTTTTCAAAGCTTTTGTTTGTTTTTGGTGTCCTATGGCCATGTTTAGTGTCATCAATGTGATTTTAAAATATTTAAAATATTTTAATAATACACTAAAATTTTTCTGTAAAGGATACATACCCACTACATATAAGTAAATTTTAGCCTTTCATCACAAGTAGCCAAAAGTTCAGGTTGAGTATTACTAAAAAAATATATATATATGTCTCCATTGTGACATTCTAATAAATGATGTGTGTTCAAGGAAATAAATGAATTATGTGACAAGAGTATAAAATAGATGAGGATAGTTGCTAGAAAAAACAATTGGACAGCTAGTTGAGAAGACAATTAATGAAAGTAAATATTAATACATTTGGCAGTGTAGAGACATTGAAGATTTGTAAGAATGGCTGACGATTTCTGAGTAGGAGAATAAGGACTTGATCTGTATTTTAGACAGGTCATCATAGTAATTTTGCGCTAGAGACACTGGAGTGGGAAGAGAATGGACCCAGGGGGAGCAGATGGAAGGTCATTATCAATAGGAAAATGATGTGGGTATGAATTAGGGCACTGGATGGAGAAGTGGGATTAGATTTGAGACATGCAGAGAATTAATTGGCCTTTATAAATACAATATAAAAGAGCTATAATGAGGACATATAATATGTTCATACATGGGGGGCAGAAAGGAGTAACTAGTATTTCAGGCAGAGGAACTAACACAAGCAAAAGAAGAGAAGTGTATGAAAATGTCCAGAAACCCATGTTAAAATACCAAATAACTATCCAAGAACACCAATATTTCATTTTCCCACTTGATATCAACATACTGGAATCAACCTATTTGAATGCTCTTCAAAGGACATGATGGTGGAATTTACAATTAGTTGAATTAGACATATATTCTGTCAAAACAATCAGCTACAACTTTACATAAAAGACTCCTTTGTTCAAATTCTTAATTCAATAAACTTAATATTCTATATTTCTCTGAAAGGTTGGTGCTACACTGTAATTCTTATCAAATGATAACAGCTTTAAAATATGGTTTCCTTTTAGTAGCAGTCTCTTAAATATCCTGCAGTCATGCTAAGATAGGTGTAGGCAGGCACAGATGGTTTTAAGAAAGTCATTTTTGAGATCTTCAACTTCCTTATGTACTCTATTCTTTTAAAAAATCAAGTTTCTTCTTTTGAAATTAAATTTCTTCCACTTACAAAAGAAAAACTTATCTTTCGACCCACCCACAATTTTACAACAGTTCATAGCCTTGGAGTATAAAAATATGGATGGGCATCAAGAAAAGAGAAATGGAAAACATTTGGTGTCAGCTTTGAGAAAGAGAATGGTGTTAATGAATGAATATCATATCAGGTAGTTTCTTGCTTTCATCAAATTTATAGGAGGATATACTCAAATTAACAGCTGATGGGTTGTAAAAATTATTTTTTCATGATAGATCACCATGGTTATGTTTTGACAAATAATTCAAAAGAAGTTCAATGAGTTGATTGATATTTCTATAATAAACTCCTTTCATCTCATCTACTTATTTATGTAAACAAAGCATTCATCATCTACACAAACAAAATAAAGAAATTGAACTGATGCTAAAATCCTACCTTATTTTATTTATTTATTTATTTATTTATTTATTTATTTATTATTGATTTCAGAGAGGAAGGGAGAGGGAGAGGGATAGAAACATCAATGATGAGAGAGAATCATTGGATGGCTGCCTCCTGCACACCCCTTCTGGGGATCAAGCCCATAACCCGAGCATGTGCCCTTAACTGGAATTGAACTCGAGACCCTTCAGTCCCCAGGCCAATGCTCTATCCACTGGGCCAAACCAGCTAGGGTCTACCTTATTTTATAGGAATACAAAGATAAATGCAATAATTTAAAAATACATCTAATTAAAGATACATCTTCTCATAAAAACTTTGCTTTCATATTTTATTTGCTTTTATATTTTATTATTTTTTAAAATCTGTAATGTGGATATGCCCCTCTGATCAATCATTAACTAATAATGATTGCTATTTTAAAAAAATAATCCAGGAAAAAATTCTTTATGATTATAGGAAATTTTTAATGTAATTGCTATATAGATATATTTTTATATGGAGATATTTTATATAATTAAACATACTTGTAAGCATAAAATATATGTTTAAATATATTGAAAATATAAAATATATATTAGGGTAATAGCCTGGGAGGGAGAGAAGAAGCAAACATATTGAGTTAAAGGGAAAAAATGATTAAGATTTTAACTATAAAATAAGAATGGGTTTGTGTATTTTTTAAAGGCATTCGATAGTTTCCAAGTTGCTATGGCATTCAGATTCAATTGGATATTTTTAAAAGACATATATATCAATTTTATTTTCACATGCTAATATATACAGTATTCCAGAAATTCTATCTTTCGTAGTTACTCAGAAAAAAATAAAAGTTTTTAGACATCAGCTGAAAAATACACAATAGGGTACATAGTTTTAAAAAATTCAGAAGTATAAGAGAGAAAGGGTTTTTTTTCTCTCCTGAGGAAACTATTGAAGAGTTTGGAAAGAAAAAAAGTGAAACTCATTAGTGATAAGAGAGAATAAATAAGAGGCCACTTTAAAACCATCATACTGACAAATATAAGAATGTTACCTAGTACTAAGTGTTGGGAGTAATGTAGAGAAACTGGAATCTTAGTTCACAATATTTGTAATGTGGTCAGGGCAGCTGTTCCAGAGAGCAATTCAGCAGTACTTAGTCAGATTAAATAGGCAGATGCATTATGACTCAGAAATCCTATTCTTGGATATATATCCCAGAAATATTCCCAAAGAGAATATGCATAAAGATGTTCATGACAGGATTATTTATGATAGCAAGGAGATAAAGACAATCTAGGTGTCTGTCATTAGGGAATGGATAAGTAAACTTTGGCAGATGCATATTATGGAATACTAAACAGAACTTGGAGTCAGCAAACAAGATAGATGTCTACACATAAATCTGGGTGGACCTTAAAAATAGTGAAAAATTAAGAAAAAGAACAATGTCTATACACTATATCAAACATGTAAACAAAAATTACATACACACTTTCATATACTAGGTCAAGGAATTGTTCCAAATTAAAGACTGAAGAGACATAACTAAATGCAATGAAAACTGGATTGGAGGAGAAGGAAGAGAGGTTATAAAGAACATTTCTGGGACAACTGATAAAATTTGAATATGATTGTATATTGATGATAGAAGTATATCAATGTTAACTTTTCTAATTTGACAACTATACTATCCTATATAATAAAGATGTAATATGCAAATGGTCGTTACACTGTGAAGCATAACGACCAACCGCATAATGACCGAATCATGGATCAGCAGGAGGGTAGGGCAGCGAGCTACAAGCGGGCAGCGGAGAGCTACAGGAGGGGGCAGGGCAGCAAGCTATGGAGAGGGGAAAGGGGAGGGGGAGGGAAGAGCTACTGGAGGGCGGCAGCGAGCTACTGGCGCACGGATTCATGCGCAGGGCTATTAGTGGTTATATAAGAGATTATCTTTTCTCCTTAGGAAATAGATGATGAAATATCTGGGGATAAGGGAAATGTCTACAACTTACTCTCAAATACCTAAGGAAAAAAATTCATGTACATATACAGAAGAGATAAAGCAAATATTGCAAAATATTAACAACTGAATCTGAGTGAAGGACACATGGAAAGGCCTTTTATTATATCAATATTTCTATAAGTTTGAAATCATTTCAAACTTAAAAAGCTAAAAATGAATACATACATGTACAAAACAACCTGCAATATTTTACAAGGATATGTATGCAATATTTTACAAGGATATATATGATACTCAAATATATGTATCAAACAAATGGCAGTGGGAATGGAAATATAGAAATAGAGCAGAAGGGTCCTTACTGGGACTGATAATGATATTTTGCCAAGAACTAAGTTTGGCTGGATAATGGACGGATGGGTAGGTAGGTAGGTAGGTAGGTAGGTAGATAGACAGACAGATGTAAAATAAAGTCTGCTCTTTAGTTTCAAAAATACTATTTTACTAAAAGAACAGAACAAGAGAGAGAGAGGAGAGAGTTTAGTAAACCTGGGGCCCACCCTGATGAGTGAACAGTAGTAACAAGAGAACACTCCCATGGTTGGTTTTATGTGTTTAATAAAACATTTCAGATTACATAAAAGTAATGTCTCTCATTTGTGGAGGGTTTTAGGACCAGAGAGAGAGAGAAAGGTGATGGGGGAGGTTAAGAGAGACAGCCTTCTGTGGGCCTCTTGTGATTCCCACATTATGCTGGGTATACCAAGTCTGTAAGGCTTGCTCTTTACCCAGGCTATGTTTCAGGATAACTTTAAGAAATAAGGTAACATCACCCCCTGGATAAAGAGCAGAATTACTTACTAAAGTAGTTCCCCTTATCTGCAGTTTCAGTAATCCTCGGTCAACCACAATCCAAAAATCTATATATATAAAAGCCTAAGCGACTGGATGAACACACTGGATGACAGGCCAGTAGCTATGACGTGCATCAACCATCAGGGGGAAGACACTCGATGCAGGAGTGCCGCTCAGCTGACAGACGGCCGCCAGACTCTGGGCTGACGGCTGGTGAGTGTAGCTGTGGCTGTGTGAGCCTCTCTCATGGACACTCCCCCTGTGCGCCCAGGCTGAGGTGGCAGGGGGGCCAGGATGAGCAGGAGCGGCACCCAGCCCGGTCTTAGGCTCCTCCCCGGCCACTTGCTGCTCAGCGCACTACTTCTTGCTGTGCAGGATGACACGGACAGCGGGCTGGAGCCTGATAAACTGGCAGGTAAGGCCGGGCTGCGGTGGCACAGAAATCCACTGATCCCTGCAGGCCAGCCCGAGGGACCCCACCGGTGCACGAATCCGTGCACCAGGCCTCTAGTATTAAATAAAAAATTTCAGCAATAAACAATTCATAAGTTTCAAACTGGATGCTGTTCTGAGTACTGTGATGAAATCTTGCACCATCTGCTCTGTCCCACCCTGGACATGAATAATCCCTTTGTCCATCGTATCCACTCTAAATATGCTACCCACCAATTAACCACTTAATAGCCATCTTGGCTATCAGCCTAGCAGTTTTGCTTTTGTTTTAATTCATGAATGAGAGTTAGATGTTCTTGAAGTAATTGATCAAGAGTTGGAAAATCAGCCCTAAACAGTTTGGTTTAGTGAATAGAGCATCAACCTGCAGGCTGAAGGGTCCCGGGTTCAATTCCAGTCAATGGCACATGCCTGGGTTGCGGGCTCAATCCCCCAGTGTGGGGCGTGCACGAGGCAGCTGACCAATGATTCTTTCTCATTATTGATGTTTCTATCTTTCTCTCCCTCTCTCTTCCTCTCTGAAATCAATAAAAATACATATTTAAAGAATGATTAAATAAGGTAGTAAATATGGTGTTGAGATCTATAGCTATTATAAAAAAAAAAAGAGTTGGGAAATTGATCAAGAGTAGGAAAGGAGCTAAGTTAATAAAAAGAATGTGTTTCTTCAGGATAGGAGATGTTATTTTCATCATCACTGTATTCACAATACACTCTAGGTTAGGTCAATATAGCAGGAGCTCATTAAATCTCTGGTATGAAATTGTGCATGAGTGAAAGTCTTCCTATGGATGGACTATAAAACATGAGAAACAAAATCTAGAAAGCATCATATGCACAGACCTCATTTGATGGTGAATAATGTAATAAAAATATATAAAATCATATCAGTAATAAAAGTAGAAAGGGTAGAGTTTGGGTCAAAATGAGTGGTATCACCACTCAGAGACAAATGGGTTGCAATATACACTAAAAGACTGTGCAATAATTGTTATTCATTAAATTAAGATTCTGTGAGAAATTAAGAAATGCAAATTGGCAATTATAAAATAGTCTGGGAGATGTAAAGTACAACATAAGGAATATAGTCAATAATATAACTATGTATGGTGCCAGTGAGTACTAGACTTTTGGGGGGATCCCTTTATAAGTTATATAAATGCCTAATCACTATTCTGTATACCTGAAACTAATATAATATAAATTGATTTGAGAGAGAGAGGAAGGGGGAGAGAGAGAAAAACACCGATGTGAGAGAGAAACATTGATCAGTTGCCTCCCGTACATGCCCCAATTGAACGCACAACCTTTTGGTGTAAGGGATGATGCTTCAATCAACTAAGCTACATGGCCAGGACTGTAATTGAAATAAATAAAAAAATTTAAGTTAAGCTTCTATGACTCAGAATCTATCACATACATCAATCTGTTAACTTATATGCTTCCCCCAAATATTTTTCTATTGTACGTTAATTTTCTACGAAAATTATCTTTCCTTTAAAGATATGTTTAGCAAAACAAAATCTCCTTATATACATATGTGAAGAGATACATAAGGAACGAATTCTTTATCTCATTTATTTTTTAGGATCTACTGGAGGAAGCTCATTGGTGATTATATTTTACATCACTTAACCATATATTATTTGACCACTTACTGTAAAAGTAACAATGTATTTTGGACCACAAAACAATGTATTTTGGACCTCTCTCTCTCAAATCAATTTATATTATATTAGTTTCAGGTATACAGAATAGTGATTAGGCATTTATATAACTTATAAAGGGATCCCCCCAAAAGTCTAGTACTCACTGGCACCATACATAGTTATATTGTTGACTATATTCCTTATGTTGTACTTTACATCTCCCTGGCTATTTTGTAATTGCCAATTTGCATTTCTTAATTTCTCTCGATTTTGATACACAATTCTTATTTGTTCTTTTGGAAGATTAGTAAAAATAAAAAAGAGTAAACACAGACTACTGAGTATAAAGTTAATATGCATTCAGTCTGGAGATTCTTTTTAAAATCATAATTGTTGTTTTCAAACCAAACAAAGGATCTGTATAGCTAAGAAAAATCTTAAAATGCCTAATTCAACTTTTTTATCTAAGCAATCTTAATTTTATCATGTTGCTAATATATCAACATCATTTTTTCTTAAATTATCATGGTATTTAAACTGTCTTGCATTTTGTTAAATAATCATTAGCACACAGAGCATGTACTTTTAAAATCAGCCACTAGAGGAAAAAAATAGATGATTATTCAGTTCTTGAATAAGATAACAATTATAGAATTAAAGAATAGTTTCTTGCCCAGCTGGCATGGCGCAGTGGTTGAGCATCAATCTATGAGCCAGAGGTCACGATTCAATTCCCGGTCAGGGCACAAGCCCGGGCTGCAGGCTCAATCCCCAGTGAGGGGTATGATCAATGATTCTCTCTCATCATTGATGTTTCTGTCTCTCTCTACCTCTCCCTTCTTCTCTGAAATCAATAAAAAAAATTAAAATATATTTTTTAAAAGAATAGTTTCTTAATGTTTTAAAATGAGTAAATTTCCCTTTAAAAAGTGATGACATAATTATAGTCTAAATTGTGACAACTATAAAATCTCAAAACTAAGCCTTCCCATTGTAGTAGAAAAATATAAGGGAATAAAGGGACATCTTTCTTAAAAACTATTTTCCATTTGTAATCTCTTTGATCTGTTCTTATTCATAACTGATCTTGGCTATGAATCACTTGTTACAATAAAGCAAAAACAAAATTTAATGGATGTACTCAGAGCCTTCTATACCCACATCTGGCAAACATTTTTAGTTTTAATAGTTACCAAATAGGTTAGTTATTACAATTTGCTTATGTGTTTTCTAAAACAGAATTTGGAACTCAGTTCTACCTTTGGACTTATTTAGGAAGATATTTAATGAGGAGGGGTGTGCCTAACGAAATCTCGACTCTTTGCAAACCTGTATAAAGCAAGTTCACATTTAGTATAAACTCTTCCCTTGGTCAAGGGAAACAAAAGAAAAAAATAAACAAATGGGATTACATCAAACTAAAAAGCTTCTGTACGGCAAAGAAAACCATCAACAAAATGGAAAGACAACCCACTGAATGGGAGAACATATTCATCAAGGATACATCTGATCAGGGGTTAGTATCCAAAATTTATAAAGAACTTATAAAACTCAACACCAAAAGAACCCCAAACAATCCAATTAAAATTGGGCAAAAGACCTGAACAGACTCTTCTCCAAAGAGAACATACAGATGGCCAATAGACATGTGAAAAGATACTCAACATCGCTAATCAGCAGAGAAATGCAAAATTAAAACCACAATGAGATATCGCCTCACACCTGCTAGAATGGCTATCATCAATAAATCAATAAACAAGTGTTGGTGAGGATGTGGAGAAAAGGGAACCCTTGTGCACTGCTGATGGGAATGCATATTGGTGCAGCCACTGTGGTAAGCAGTATGGAGTTACCTCAAAAATTTAAAAATGGAATTGCCTTATGACCCAGCGATTCTACTTCTAAGAATATATCCAAAGAAACCTGAAACACTAATTCAAAAGAATATATGCACCCCTATATTCATTGCAGCATTATTTACAATAGCCAAGATTTGAAAACAGCCCAAGTGCACTTCAATCGATGAGTGGATAAAAAAGCTGTGGTACAATTACACAATGGAATACTATTTGGCCATAAAAAAGAAGGAAATCTTACTCTTTGCAACAGCATGGGTGGACCTAGAGAGCATTATGCTAAGTGAAATAAGCCAGTGAGAGAAAGACAAGGGCCATATGATTTCACTTATATGTGGAATCTGACGAACAAAATGAACTAACAAGCAAAATAGAGATAGCCTCATAGAGAATAGGCTGACAGCTGTTGGAGGATGGGAGTGTGTGTGGAGGGGAGGCTGGGTGAAAAAGGTGAAGGGATTAAGCAAAAAAGGAAAAACATGGACACAGACAATAGCATGGTGTTGATCAGGAAAGTGGAGATTGGGGGGAGGTAGAAGAGTGTAAATATAGGGGGGAATAAATGGTGATGGAAGGAGATTGACTCAGGGTGGTGAACGTATAATACAATATACAGATGATGTATTATGGAATTGTATAGCTGAAACTTATACAATTTTATTAACCAATATCACCCCAATAAATTCAACCAAAAATGTAAAAAGTAAAAATAAATTAAAAGGCTGAACTCATAAAAATAGAGAATAAATTGGAAGTTGCCAGAGGCTGGAGTGTGAGTGAAATCAGGAGATGTTGTTCAAAGCATACAAACTTCCAGTTATAAGATAAGTAAGTTCTGTGAGAACATAAAGTAATATGACTATATCTACTGTATTGTATACTTGAGAGTTGCTAAGAGAGTGAATGTTAAATGTTCTCACCACACACACACACACAAAAGGATAATCATATGATGTGATATGTGTTAACTAACCTTATCATGGTAATCATTTTGCAATATATACATCAAATCATCATGTTGTACACTTAAAGTTATACAATGCTATATGTCAATTATATTGCAATTAAGGTGGGGAAAAAAGGAGAAAACACAAATTACAAATATCCGGAATGAATGATGGAACATTATTATGTACATTATAGAAATTTAAACACGTGTATGATAAATTTAACAACTTAGCTAAAATACTCTACTACTTTGAAAGACGTAATTAACAATAAAAAGGATGAGTAAGAAAAAAAAAAAGACATAATTAACAAAGAAGACTCAGAAGACTTAGATAATGTTATTTTATAACTAATAAGAAATTAACTTACTAATTAACAATGTTCCCACAAAGAAAATTCTTGGCTCAGAAGGCCTCATTAGTAAATTCTATCAAACATTTAGGAAGAAAATTATATCCACCTAATGCACACAAACTCGTCTAGAAACTAGAACAGTTCTTAATTCAACTTACAACACTAACTTTATTCTGATACTCAAACTAGACAAAGACATTAAAGGAAAACTATTAAGTCAACCAATTTTTCTACACAAATTGTGCTGAAATAACTGGATATTCGTGAGAAAAAGAGGAACTTCAATCTTTATATCACACCACACAAAAAAAAAAAAAAAAAAAGAACACAAGAAACATAACCCAAAACTCACTGTAGATCTTAATATAAAAGCTAAAAGTTATGTTCGCTTCAGCAGCACATATATCAAAAGCTTAAGTATAGAACTTCTACTAGACAAAAATAGAAAATCTTGAAGTAGGCAAAGATTTCTTAGGACACAAAAAATACAAATCATAAAAGAAAACTTTAAAATTAGACTTTATCAAAATTCTGTTTGTACAAGGCACCATTAAAAAATGAATGGCAAGCAACAGACTTGGACAAAATAAATATTCACATTATGTATATATGATGACAACTTTTACCTGGAATATATTATTGATAAGTCTTATGACTCAATAAGAAGAAAACATCTCAGTTTTGTTAAGAAATGGAAAAAGGATTTGAATAGAATGCAAAGGAGATAATGAATGACAAATAAGCACGTGAAAAGATGCTCATTATCACTAACATCATTAGTCTATCAGGGAATCAATGATCAACTAATTAAAACCACAATGAGATACCACTAAAATGCATAATAATAATTAAAATCACAAAGAGTTGGCAAGGATCTGAAGTAACCAAATGCTCATAGATTGCTAGTGGGAATGCAAAATGGTATATAGCCACTTTGAAAAATAGTTTATGCATTTATATAAAATGAAAGTAATACATACCATACTACCAGCAATATCACCCAAGAGAAATAAAAGCATATTTCCATACAAATCATTATATGGATGTTCACAGAAGTCCTATCCATAATAGCTAAAACTAGAAACAACCTAAAATGGGATATGTGCTATGAAATACTATTCAGAAAAAGAAACAAAAAAAACTACTAATATACACAACATGGATGAACCTCAAAAACAGTGTGCTGAGGCAAGGAACCTAGACACAAAAGAGTAGCCACTACGTAAGTTCATTTAAATGAAACTACAGAAAAGACAAGTCTAATCTGCAATGATAGAAAGTAGATCTGTGCCAGGTAAGGGGGAGGGAGGGTGGAGACTGACTGTAAAAGGAAACACGGGGATGTTTTTAGTTAATGGAATTGTTGATATCTTGATGGTGGTGGTGATTACCTGGTTATATACATTTGTCAAAATTCATCGAACCATACACAAAATAGAAGCACATTCATTGCATTTAAATTATACTAAATAATGTTTTAAAATGTACTCATGGGAACATAAACTCTTCCAGGAAATAGAATACTTCTTAACTCATTATATAAAACTAGCATTATTTTGATACCAAAACTAGGCAAAGGTATTAGAGTTCCAACTACTTTGGTGTATGTTTATTATTAACCTTCTATTATGAGAGCATAGCACTGTTCAAGCATCTAAAGACAGTTAGGGCCCTGGCCGGTTTGGCTCAGTAGATAGAGCATCCGCCTGCTGACCAAAGGGTCCCAGATTCGATTCTGGTCAAAGGCATGTACCTCGAATGCAGACTCCTCCCTGGCCCGGGCCCTGGTTAGGGTGTGTGCAGGAGGCAACCTATCAATGTGTTTCTCTCACATCGATATTTCTTTCTGTCTTTCCCTCTCTCTTCCACTCTCTCTCAAAATCAATGAAAAAATATCTTCGAGTGAGGATAAAAAAATAAATAAAATAAAAAAATAAAGACAGGTACTTTCACCAGAAGAAGGGAAATCTGGATGGACAAAAACAGTAATTAAAGCTTCCTAACACACATAACTTACTTTACAATTTTATCCTGAAGTCTTGGCACATTTCTCCTTTAAAAAAAAAAAATCATCTCCCAGTCAGTCTTCTATATAAAGCATACCCCAATTGGTAAAACCAAACACTGACATTGATTTCTGAAAGCAAGACTGATATACATACTCCTACAGCTTTCAATACAACTTTTAACACTTCTTCACATTTTCTGAAAATCAGGTTTATAGTTCACTCAATCACTGTTAGTTAATAAATGAGTTGTCACATCTAAAAGATTTGTGGCCTTAAGACCTATTCTTATTTGCAAAAGAAATCAGACATATACAATGGTAGAGGGAGCAGCCTAATGAACTCCCATCCACACATCATGATGAGTATAAAATGTAACATGTTGCTATTCTTGCTTTATCTTTCCCTTTCCCCCTTTCTTTTAAAAGTAAATATCAGACATCGTGTCACTTCAGTCCTGCAGATTTCAATGTGCATCCTTTAAAAATATGAATATTTTAATATCTCTTTTTTTTAATTATTTTTGTATAGTAGGAATACATTAGATAGTTTTCTCAATATAACCAGAGGTCTAGTTGAGTTCTTGCCACCCCTCTTTAACACCATAATTTTTCAACTTCAGAAACTATGGCAACTACATAATTAATGAAAAAAATCTTTCAAAGAACATTCTTTTCTATACAGTTTCATTAAGTGCCTTTGGCTTATAGCCTACATTAGAGGTAGACATGCCATTTAAAAATAGCATAAACCTCAATTTTTCATTTGACAAGGAAACTAACTTCTTGTTTTCACAAAAGTATGGAGAAAAATAAAAGTAGTCATTAAGGCCCAGCCAAAGAAAAAAGCTATCCCGTAGCTGTTTAAAATGGATATTATGTCCCTACATGAGCAAGCACTGAGTGCAAAACCATATTCTACACAATTTTTAAAAAGGTAGACAGTATTCACACAGTCTAATGACTTAGTAGGGGCACTTTTCAGTAATCAATGGTCAAATGTTCTTCATTGTGATGAATCTGCAGACTTCATCATCTCACTTAACATCCACCCTACTAAACAATACAAATTACAAAAAAGTTCACTATACTTTATCTGAAAAGTATACTTGATGTTTATCATGGCTATTGCTTTGTTTCAGAAGAACAGAAAGCACTGTATTTTAATTATATAAATTGTGCCAGACTGACTTGCTGGGTTCCTCAAAGCTAAACCCTAAAATCTTAAAAGCAAGTAAAGGGCTCTTTATCCATGAAATAGATTTTCCCTAACTGACCAAATACAATTTGACAAATTGAAAAAGATAACATGTTAATCACATCCTGCTTAGTTGTCTGGGGGAAAAGGAATAGACACATAGTAATCAACTGGACATGGAAAGAAAGCTAATTTCTAGTCAGTCAAATAATATTTTTGAATGGAAGCATTTCTTCTGGCTCTCATTATAAAGCATTTTGTGTATCCCCCCCCGACACCGATTTCTAACAATCACACTATCAAACAAGAATTAGCAGTGAAAAAAAGTTATTCGAAGGAACATAAATCTTAAGAGGTATATTCTACATCTTGCACATTCTTCTACAGAAGGTATAAACCATTCATCTTAGGAAAAATTTAAAGGAATTACCCATGAGGCCAACAACAACAAAAAATCTAGGTAACCTGAGAGTAGTTCAGTTAGAATCTTAAGAAAAGATACAGAGATAAACCCTCCAATGGGCTATGTAAGTATAGACAAGAAAAGGGGACTTACGAAGCATATGCTGGCATTGACTAACGTGTAACTGCATGAAGGAGTAGTGCTCCCATACACACATTACTCATCCATGCTATGTTGCTTGTCCTGACCTTTCGATTTAATTGAATCTACCAGAACCTATTACATTCAGTCTGGTTGCATAAGATTACGACAGTCATTAATGAGCTAAATTTTTAAGTGCACTGAAGATAAACTGCCTGCATAAGAAGGGCTTTTCCCTTTTGTTCCCCTGCTGTTTATTGCAATGGAAACTAGAACACCAGTATTTTTAGGACTTTACTAAACGTGTAATGCTGACTTTTGCCCATATCTGAAGCGATCCGGGTTTGAAACTTGCCGATTCCTTAAGGTTACCCATAAATCAATGCTAATTTGGTAAAATTTAAATTGCAATTTTCCAAATAATGCAACAGACTGATCCAATTTTACTCTCCTCTTTCAAGGAAAAAAAAAAAAAGCTGAACTACAAATTTATCTCAGGAATGATCGCTAAGGCAAGTGTATAATAAACATTCATTTTTATTTGTTCTTTTTCCCCCACCCATTTTTTATCCAAAAAAAAAAGAAAAAGCAGACTGTAAAACTTAGATCATACAAATGTCAGGAGCTCTTGCAAATAGATTGCTTGCTTGACATAAAAATGTTTGACTATCCTTTTGAAGTTTTCAAACTCCTCTCCCTTCACATGAGCAGGCTTTTACATTTACTACTGCCTGTGTTTGGAGTAAAGAAAGTAGGGTTTTATAGATGAGAGGTGGATAGGACAGTTTTGGGCCAGATATATTTAAAACAAATATTAAAGACTAGATCCTCCTAAAAAGTAGTAAGGATGATATCTCACTACTCTTGGAACACCATTTCTTTCTCTCTCTCTCTTTTTTTTTAATGACAAACAAGTACACCTGAAAAATATGTTACATAGCAATGATTGCACAAACTTTATGCCTGGAAAAGATGCTCACAAGCTGTATGAAGAGTGAAAACTCAAAGTAAATTTTATGGAACTGGTGTCAATGATGATTTTAAAATATAAAGGTGTTGTCACTTGAGGAAAAGAAAGATCATTTCAACAATTTCACTTTGAGGAGCCGGGTGTTGAGTAGACCACGGTAAAACTAAATTACTGCACATGTACATATATCACAAAACTTAAGTGTGATGTATTCACCACTCGGAGGATACTAGTCATGAATCAGAAAGATTATTTAACAAGTCTCCAGTTCTTAAGATGATTTATCCCAGCA